>NC_052086.1:20244487-20481987 GCF_015852505.1 Tachyglossus aculeatus | reverse complement strand
TTACTAGGTGCAAAGCCCTGTTCTAAGCGCTGGGGAGGATACAAGGTGATCAGGTTGTCCCATGTGGGGCTCACAATCTTAATCCCCCTTTTACAGATGAGGGAACTGAGGTGCAGAGAAGTGAAGTGACTTGCCCAAAGTCACACAGCTGACAAGCGGCGGAGCCGGGATTTGAACCCATGACCTCTGACTCCCCAAGGCCGTGCTCTTTCCACTGAGCCACGCTGCTTCTCTTGAAATCCCTTGGGGATGGCAGCCTGGCTTAATGGAAATAGTAATCATAATGTTGGTGTTTGTTACGCACTTACTATGTGCTAAGCACTGTTCTAAGCGCCTGGGGTAGATGCAGGATAATCAGGTTGTCCCTGGTGGGGCTCACGGTCTTCATCCCCATTTGACAGATGAGGTCACTGAGGCACAGAGAATAAAAATAGTAATAATGATAATTATTATTACTATTATTATTAATGATGGTATTTGTTAAGTGCTTACTATGTGCCAAACACTGTTCTGAGCGCTGGAGTAGATGGAAGGTAATCAGGTTGTCCCAAGTGGGGCTCACGGTCTTCATCCCCATTTGACAGATGAGGGAACTGAGGTCCAGAGAAATGAAATGACTTGCCCAAGGTCACACAGCTGACAAGCGGCAGAGTCGGGGTTGGTACCCCTGACCTCCGACTCCCAAGCCCGTGCTCTTGCCAGTAAGCCACGCGGCTTCAAGAGCACGGGCTGGGGACTCGGAGGTTGTGGGTTCTAATCCTGACTCCACCACTTGTCTGCTGTGTGAGCTTAGGCAAGTCACTTCACTTCTCTGTGCCTCAGTTACCTCATCAGGAAAATGGGGATTGAGACCGTGAGCCCCACGTGGGACGGGGACCGTGTCCAAATCGATTTGCCTGTATCCATCCCAGCGCTTAGTACAGTGCCTGGCACAGAGTAAGCGCTTAACAAATACCATCACTGTTATTCTCTGTGCCTCAGTTACCTCATCTGGAAAAGGGGGATTGAGACTGTGAGCCCCACGTGGGACAACCTGACTACCTCGTATTCCCCCCGGCGCTTAGAACAGTGCTCGGCGCTTAACAAATAGGACTCCCCTTTCTCTACGGGGCTCCGCTCCCCCGACTCACCTGATGCTTCGCCTCCCCTCTGCAAGCCACCTGTGCCTGTGGCTGCGTGGGCCAGAAGCAGGGTGGGACGGAATCCCCCAGACTCCAAGAGCCTGACAACATAATTATTTTCCCCTCTCACCCTTGGCACATTAACTCTCCTTCACCCTCCCCAGCGCTTAGAACAGTGCTTTGCACATAGTAAGCGCTTAATAAATACCATCATTATTATTCATGCGCCTCCCTTCTCTCAATCCCCTCTTCTCTCACCGCTCCCCTGGCCCCAGACACCCCCCTCCCACCCCCCTCACTCCCCCTAACCCTCTTGCCCTCGTTCTTAACGATTCATCTTCCTGCACACTCTTACGTGAACTCTTTTGTGCAAACGCCCTTTATATTTTCTTCCACCAGGCTTTCTCACAGTCAATCAATCAATCAATCAATCGTATTTATTGAGCGCTTACTGTGTGCAGAGCACTCACAAGCTCTTTGTGGGCAGGGATCGTCTCTATTGCTGTATTGTACTTTCCCAAGCGCTTAGTACAGTGTTCTGCACACAATAAGCGCTCAATAAATGCTATTGAATGAATGAATGAAAAGGTAAAATGCTCCAAAATACAAATACACTCAGACCGACAATTCTCTCCTTTCTCCCCCCACAGCCCCTCTCTCCCCACGCCCCCTCCAACCACCTCTCCCAGGGCATTTTGCCTTTCTCTTTGTCTTTTTGCCTCTCTGCCTCTCCCTTTATGCTATTTTTTTCTTTCTCTCCGACTCTCTTACCCACACGTACTCTCTTCCCTGCTCCTTTCATGAACCATTTGTCTCCCAAGACCCGGGGTTGGATCGAAGGCTCCTGGCCCCTCCTCCCATCCAAGGGAATAGGAGATCTTGTCAGTGTTTTCTCAGAGTCAGGAGAAATGTTTTTCTTCTTCCTGAGGTGGTGTTTTGCTGTGAGATTCATAGTCGATAGCGGCAGACTTCCCTATCCTCTGGGGAGAGGGGGATTGGGGTGATAAGAGACGATGCCAGGTTCAGAATAAAACCAGCTTTTCTGGGATGTTTATTCAACCAGGAGAGAAAATCAGCAGAAGTCTCTCCTCCCAGCTGGTGGGGATTCGAGGGGGGCTGCCCAGATTCAGTACGAGCAGAGAGGGAAGTGGCTTAACCAGTCGCTCTCCATCACCGTCCCCCTCCTTCATAAACTATCCCAGGAAAAGAAGATGAGAAATTTCCACAGACCTTCAGAACATGAACCCCAAACTAAAAAATTAAATCCACCCCCCTGTTCATCTGAGTGTGAACTGCAAACCACACTGGCAAAAACTGATTCAGATAAGAACCCCAGTGTGCTAACAATTTAAACCACAGCTTCTAATAGACGCGTGGGCAGGAAACATTTCCCCTGCTTTTGGTGTACTTTCTCAAAAACTTGCACAGTACAGAATATTGCACACAGTGGGCAGACAAATGAACACCTTTATTACTACACCCAGGGGCACCCAGAAAGTTTGCCTATGTTGGTTCTGCTTTTAAGGCCACCATCATCACTGCTATAAGTATTTATTGAGTGTCTGCTGTGTGCAGAGCACCGAAATAGGTTCTGATGCTATTGATCCAATATCAGTTTTTTTCTATTTGTTCGTGACATTTTCTTGGGTTTGGCATCCAGGTGTGGTTGGGAAACTTTCTGCTTGCTCCCCACCTGGGACAGGGGAGGCTGATGGGAGAGAGGCCCCTGGAAAGACAAGGGGGAAATCTCCAGAATAGTTGGGCCTGTAGCCAAAAATATATTCTCCAGAACTAGGTGAACTCCAGCAGAGACCAAAGATCCAACAGAAACCAGACAGGTATCAGGATTGACAAAATACCTGGTGGAGGCCCCTGTGCCGCAGGAAATTAGCAAGGAAGAAGTAGCATGGGCTAGTGGATAGTACACCGGCCTAGGAATCAGAAGGACCTAGATTCTAATCTCGGCTCCACCACCTGTCTGCTGTGAGACCCTGGGCAAGGGTCTCTCACTGCCTTTGCCCATCTTCTCTAACTTCTCTTTGCCTCAGTTACCTCATCTGTGAAATGGGGATTAAGACTGTGAGCCTCGTGTGGAACATGGACTGTATCCAACTTGATTGGCTTGTATCTACCCCTACGGTGTCTGGAACATAGTAAGTGCTTAACAAATACCATAAAAAAAAAAACAGAAAATAGCCCCTGCCCTTAAGGTCAGTCTGATTGAATGGGGTGGAAGAGGAAGACAGGATTAACAGAGATATGAGCCCACCTAACAACATAAATGGAAATGAAAGATCGCAAAGAACAGAAATGGGTTAGATAGAAAATGTACATAATATAAGCTAATCAAAGCCATGCATAAGTGACAGGGAGCTACTGAAGTGATTAAAGTGACTGGAGGTATGTCCTTGGGACTAAGGCTTTGATCTGGGTACACACAAAGTGAGCCCTTTTTCCTACCCTGCTATTCTCCTGACTCTGCCCTTTATCCACTGGCAAAGATTCACCTCTGAATCTTCCCTCACCAGCCAGGACCTTCATTTCCTCTCCAGGGCTCCTCTGACTCGGTCGCAGTTGTGAATCAAGTTTGTGAATTTTCTTGGGTTTTTGAGTAACTTCCTAAGCAGCTACTTCCACCCTAAACCACAAAGCAAAACCTTCCAAAGCAGAAGTGTGAATCTGGGGGCCTTTCAAAGGGTGTCTGCAGCTCATCTCCCCGCAGTTTGGTTTAGAGAGCAAAGGGAGAAATGACTGACCTGTGAAGGAGCCAAATTAACAGCTCCCTCCGAAGCTGCCTGTGAAGGGGCAAAAGCAAATACAGCAGAAGGTGGGGAGGAAAGGGGGGAGAGAGAGAGAAAGAGAGGAGGACAGGGAGGACTATGGGGGGCAGCCCTGAACTCAAGCCCACGTGTCCCTTCAACCGGCCAGCCTCGCGCAGAGCGACAGGTCACTGCTGCCTCCTTTTCTCCCTGCTCTCTGGAGCTTGGCTAATGCTCTGTAAACAACTTCGCTTCAGTGACCTAACCAAGCGAGAGGCCCTGGACTGCCTAATGCCGGAGCCCCTGGTGTCTGAAGAGACTTCAGGAAATCTGTCTTCCACCGGCCTGACCCCATCTCCGCCCCCTCAGCAGGTATTTTGAGGTCCGGCTCTCCCAGCCCAAACAGGCGGGGTAGAGGAAGCCCCAACTTAAAGATGCTTCCCTTCGCCAGTCCCAAGGTGACCCTTTGATCTGACTCAGCCCAGGTCCAAAACAGAAAGCGGCAGGGGCAGGGGCAGGGGAGAATTCGCAGCAGGATGTCAGAAAGCCAACTCGAGCTTTTCTCTTCTCTCATCGCTGGAGGTTTGGCTCCTCTTCCCTTTGTTTATTTCTCATTTTACTCCTCGCTGAAGCTTGGAGGAAGCTCCGCTGCAGCTGCTCCTTGGGCTGGACTTTCCCAGCCCCGGCCTTTGGGGCAGGAAAGAAAAGCTGGGGCCCCAGATCAACCAACTTCCATTCCCTCAGGACAGAGCCCAGCAGCTAGACCGCCTTCCGCTCATCTCCTTCCAGACCATGACCAACTCAAGAGTCAGAAGCCAGTGTGTCCAGGGCACAATGCCCCTACCCAGTTTTCAGCCCAGGAGTCCTTTGGCATCTGGCACCCGATTAGTTAACTGACAGTTCCTCACCACGTGCACCACAACTAAGATGTTGGCTCTTACCATTTTCCCAGACTCCTGCTCTCTTCCCTGATTCTCCCCAACAAACCCTGCTCCTCTGCTCTTTCCCCGCAAGTGGACCTCTGATTCCTTACCATAAACCATGTTTCCTCTGCCACAGCATCTTCCTCCAGCTCCTAACTCTACTGTAGCGTACTCTTCCAAGTGCTTAATACAGAGCTCTGCACACAGTAAGTGCTCAATAAATACCACTGATGGCTTGATCCTGTCCTGCTCCAAGGCTCTGAGGAATACTCACTCTATTTGGAAATTCATTTTGCCAGTCTCCCCTTTTAAATTGTGAGCTTTCACATTAGATTAGAGATACAGCATGGTATCCTGGAAAGAACACGGGCCTGGGAACCAGGGAACCAGGATTCTAATTGCGGCTCTGCCACTTGTCTGTTGTGTAACCTTGGACTCCCTTTAATTCCCCTGTGTCTGTTTCCTCATCTGTAAAATCAGGATTAAATATCTGTTTTCCCTCTACCTTCGACTATGGAACAAGGACTGTGTCTGTTTCTGCATATATTGTATCTACCGCAATATTAGGACAGAGAAGCAGCGTGGCTCAATGGAAAGAGCACGGGCTTGGGAGTCAGAGGTCATGGGTTCAAATCCCGGCTCTGCCAACTGTCAGCTGTGTGACTTTGGGCAAGTCACTTAACTTCTCTGTGCCTCAGTTACCTCATCTGTAAAATGGGGATAAAGAGAGTGAGCCCCACATGGGACAATCTGATCACCTTGTATCCTCCCCAGTGCTTAGAACAGTGCTTTGCACATAGTAAGCTCTTAACAAATGCCATTATTATTATTACTTGGCACAAAATAAATGCTTAACAAATAGCACCATCATTAAATACCACCATTATTAACACCTTAAGTGTAGAGAATGTTTGTCTTGCTTCTGTTGTACTCTCTCGGGAGCTTGGTACAATACTTCACACTCACTAGGTGTTCAGTAAATACCATCAACTGATTGATTGATTGATTGGGGAGATACTGGTTCAGGACACCAGTGTCTAATCTTAGGTCTGCCACTGACGGCAAGTCACTGAACCTCTCCATTCCTGAGCTTCTTTTTGCATAAAATGGGCTAATTACCCAACCTCTCTACCTCCCAAGGATGGAACGAGTGTGAGTGAAAGAGATTTGTGTAAGTGCTTTGGGATCTTGAAGGAAGGCCTAGGAAAAGGTGTGGACTCCAAGTGAACAACTGTGGGGGGAAGAAGAGACACATTGTCCCCTGGATCCCTGGCTGTTTGGCGTTTAACTCCGAGGCTTATCCATCCCAGGTTTCAAACAAGATCTGGCAGCTTTTGTCTAGCAGACATGAATGGATCATTATGACCCATTAAGTCTCTGAAGCCCACCTGCCACTCCCAAACCCCAGCCTGCTAGCACTCTCCCCACAAAAATCCTTACTCTCTTTCCTCCCACGTTTACAGTGAAAAGTTGGCTATCCAGAAATCTGAGAGGTCAGTGAGTTAGCCATTGCTCTCTCACTCACACACATACACACACTCACTCAAAAACATGCATACACTCCAGACTGTAAGCTCATTGTGAGCAGGGAGTGTATCTGCTTATTATTATATTGTACTCTCCCAAGCGCTTAGGAAATTGCTCTGCACATAGTAAGCACTCAGTAAATAAGATTGAATGAATTATTACATAATATGCATGCAAGTCCCCAGGTTGCCACTGTCTCCTTGGATGATGAGGAAAGCAAGCATCCAGCCATGGCTCCCAGCATTCCTCCCCTATAGAGGCAGAATTCTGAGCTGTTTTGGAGATTGCTGGAGGATACACTGTGCTCTGATGCTCAGGTCTGAGGATCGGCTTGGTTAAAGCAAGTCCTGTTTGCCATCTCACCTCCAAAAGCCATTCTGATGCAAATCTGGGCAAAATTAAAAGTCCAAACTCTGGGGCATGGTTCAGGAACAGGAAAAACAGCTACATCCAAAGGGGAGTGAGAAACAGTGTCCAACCTTAATAGTAACCCAGGCTGAGCGGGCAACATCCGGTTTTAACATCTTCTGAGGAGCTCCAAGCACTTACTGGACATGATCTCATCCATCCTTCTAGTTCCCTAGAGAGTCATGGAAGTGACGAGTACTATTATCCCTATTTCCAGCTCCTCTAGACTTGGTTCTGTGCCTGCCCAATTTACTTCCATTACCTCTGGGAGAGGGTAGGTACCTGAGCTGCCTGGAGGCAGGAGGATGGATTTGATGAGCCTTCCCTTGTAGTCTGAAATCCTGTATTTCTCTCATCCATCCATCTATCCATCCATCCTTCTATCCATCCTTCATCCATCCATCCACCTGCTCTCTCAGGGCTTCCCAAACTGCGGTACTGGAGTAGATCCACAGGTCACAGGAGCCTGGAGCTAAACTTTAGGAGGAAGGCAGAGAGGGCCAGAAAATGTCTAGTGTTCAGGAAGAGCCTGCTGAGCATCATGAGTCTGGACAATAGCCATAGAGTATGAGGTCCAGCACGGAAGGAGCTTAGTTCCCAGGCAAACCATTCATCCCAAGACCACATCTCAACACTGAGCCCAGCCCACACCCATCCTGCCCAGCCCTTACCAGAATGAACCTGAATCAGCTGGCCAGGCTGGACATGGTGGATTCCCACAAAGCTGAGCCCCATAGAAGACTTTCTCTACTGGCCCACACACAGGCCTCTGTGTGCTCCCAGCCTTTTCTCTTCTGGCTGCAGGGAAGAGCAATCAGTTAGGCACACCCCTCTTCCATTTCAAGTGGTTAGTACAGTGCTCTGCACACAGTAAGTGCTCAATAAATACGATAGAATGAATGAATAAATGAATTTACCCCCCAAAACTCCCCACCTCAGGCTTCATTTCCATCAGGGCATGTTTCCTTTCCTCCTGGAATCCCTGCCTGTGGAGTGGGAGGGGAATGGATCTCTAGGCGTATGCCCCCTGGCTCCCAAGTCTGTACAAAAGAAGCTCGTTGTGGGCAGGAAATGTGTCAGTTTATTGTTGTATTGTACTCTCCCAAGCACTTAGTACAGTGCTCTGCATATGGTAAGTGCTCAATAAATTTGAATGAATTCAGAAGAAAATGAAGGATTTGGATCCCATTACAACTGCCAAGGGCCCAGTTTCCAGTTAGAAAGGTTCCCTCCCCACAGATCCTGTCCTGAAATCTTGTTATTATTGTTTTTACTGTTATTAGTAGTAGTAGTAGTATATGTGTTAAGCTCATACTATGTGTCAAGCCCTGCACTAAGCGCTGGGGTAGATATAAGATAATCAGGTTGGACACAGTCCCTGTCCCACATAGGGCTCACAATCTACACAGGAGCAAGTGGAATAGCAGTGTGGCGAAGTGGATAGATCTTGGGCCTGGGAATCAGAAGGTCATGAGTTCTAAACCCAGCTCAGCCACTTGTCTGCCGTGTGACTTTGGGCAAATCATTTATCCGTGCCTCAGTTACCTCATCTGTAAAATGGGGATTGAGACGGTGAGCCCATGTGGGACAGGGACTGTGTCCAACCAGATTTGCTTGTATCAACCTCAGTGCTCAGTACAGTGCCTGGCATTCTTAACAAGTATGTTAAGTGCTAACCAGTATATTAAGTGGTATTAAGTGCTTAACAGAGATCACAGTTATTATTGTTATTATTTAATACCCATTTTACACATGAAGAAATTGAGGCGCAGAGAAGTGAAGTGACTCGTCCAAGATCACCCAGCAGAGAAGTGACAAAGACAGGATTAGAATCCTGGACCTCTGACTCTCAGGCCCCTGCTCTTTCCAGTGGGCCATGCTACTTCCCTGGGGTCCCTTCTTTTCCCCATGCTTCACTGGAGATGCTGGCTCAGCAAGAGGAGTTGAAGGGCCAGAGTTCAGAAGAAGAATTCAGAGGAAGGAGTGTGGCCTAGTGGAAAGAATACAGGCCTGGAAGTCAGAAGGACCTGGGTTCTAATCCCAGTTCTTCTTCTTATCTGCTGTGTGATCCTGGGCAAGTCACTTCACTTTTCTGCCTCAGTCACCTCATCTGTAAAATGGGTATTAAATTCTACTTAATTCTAAGTAGATTGTGAGTCCTTTGTGGGACAGGGACTGTGTCCAACTTGATTATCTTATATCTATCCCAGTGCTTAGTATGGGGCTTAGCACAGAGTAAGCGCATAACACATCTACTATTACTACACTGACCAATTGATTGAGCCACTCCCTAAAGCTGTGGTTGAGGCTGTGCGCCCCATATGGGACATGGACTGTCTCCGATCTGATTAGCTTGAAACTACCCCATCGCTTAGTACAGTACCTACCCCATCGCTTAGTACACTGCTTGGCACATTGTAAGCGCTTAGCAAGGATACTTAAGACAAAAAAAAGAAGGCATAGCTGAGGGTCTTCCCAGTGCTTGGAGGAAGGTGCTCGAGGTGGGTTGGGGTTGGGGGGCATCTCACGGTCCATTCCAGCCAGGGGACTGTGGTCAGTGAGAAGCAGCGTGGCTCAGTGGAAAAGAGCACGGGCTTTGGAGTCAGAGGTCATGGGTTCAAATCTCCGCTCTGCCAATTGCCAGCTGTGTGACTCTGGGCAAGTCACTTCACTTCTCTGTGCCTCAGTTACCTCATCTGTAAAATGAGGATTAAGACTGTGAGCCCCCTGTGGGACAACCTGATCACCTTGTAACCTCCCTAGCGCCTAGAACAGTGCTTTACACATAGTAAGTGCTTAATAAATGCCATTATTATTATTATTACTATTATATTCCGGACTAAACCCCACTTTTCCTTATCTCCCTCTCCCTTCTGCATCACCCTGACTTGCTCCCTTTGCTCTTCCTTCCTCTCCCCACCCCACAGCACTTACATATATAGCTGTAATTTTATTTATGTGGATGTCTGTTTAATTGAATTGATGCCTGTCTCCCTCCCTTCTAGACTGTGAGCTCGTTGTGGGCAGGGATTGGCTTTCTTTATCACTGTACTGTGTTTTCCCAAGTACTTAGTACAGTGCTCTGCACACAGTAAACGCTCAATAAATACGATTGAATGAGAGAATGAATGAATGGTCCTGAGGGAAACTGAGAAGGAGGCAGGGGGGTGAGGAAGGAGGGGTGGGAGAAATGGACAGGAGGAGGGAATGAGCAAGTCCCAGACCTGCCAGGACAGGTCATTTCAGGGCCAGGGATGTTGTGGGGAAGACCCTGCTGGGAGGGGCAGAGAGAGGATTAAGAGATAACGGGAGCTGCTTGGAGCCTCTGCTAGAGGGCTAAGGGCCCGCAGGGGTCTAATGCCTTCCATCCGGATCAGCCAAACCACCCGGGGTGGGGCGGTGGGCTGAGGTTTCCTTGCAATGGAGTCTCTCCAGGGAAATTCTCGGCTGTGCCAAGCCAGCGCAGAGTTGGAGGAAATGGAGACTGCAGTGGGCCGCGGAGCGGAGGGGGCCTGCTCCCCTGCCCTTCTTCCCTGACTCCCCCTGAGTCAAGGGGTGTGTGGTCGGGGGAGGCTGAGCAGATCTCTCCTCAGTAGTAGCTCCCCTGACCCCTGCAGAACAATAGCCGGAAGCCCCGACCGCAGCCGGGATGTTTTCCCTAAGTTCAGTTGAAGTGTTTTCAGCCTCTAATCGGCCCCCGTCCATCTCTAGGGTTTAATAAGCTCCTCTCTTGATGCTCAGTGTTTGGCCTTTCCCATTGTCACAGGGAAATGGTAAAACCATCAGCATGGGCTCCTCCAGCCCATGAGTGGGAAAGGCCCTTAGGAGCTGTTCGCACTGGCCTGGGGCCTAGTTCAGAACTCCTGACCCACGGCTCCGAGTCCAGCTCCAGGAAGGACCTAAAGGTCTCTGAGGGCCACACCTCCAGGGTCTGGGCCTCTAAGGACGTGGGAGAGTACAATATAAGACAGATGGTTGGTGGTTTCAAACATTTTTATGATATTGTTACATTACACTGTGTGTGCATGTGACACACATTCTTTTAGACTGTGAGCCCACTGTTGGGTATGGACTGTCTCTATATGTTGCCAATTTGTACTTCCCAAGCGCTTAGTACAGTGCTCTGCACATAGTAAGCACTCAATAAATACGATTGATGATGATGATGATGTTGTATGAAACCCCATCTGAACCCCACTTCAGCAGGGGACCCCTTGCCCCCACACCTTGTTCCAGGGCCACTGCATTCCTGTGCAACATCCCTCTTCACACTGGTGCTGCTTCCGAACCCTGAATCCTCCAGCTGGCCACATTCAAACTCTCAACCCCTGGTGTGCTGCCCCACCTTGAGGCTGTTGCATGGCCTAGGGCAAGAGCCCGGGCTTGGGAATCAGAGGTCATGGGATCTAATCCCGGTTCCCCACTTGTCTGCTCTGTGACCTTGGGCAAGTCACTTAACTTCTCTGTGCCTCAGTTACCTCAGCTGTAAAATGGGGATTGAGACTGTGAGCCCCACATGGGACACACGTTACCTTGCTGGCTCAATCTCTCATCCTATCCCAACTGGATTACTGCATTAGCCTCCTTTTTGATCTTCCATCCTCCTGTCTCTCCCCCGCTTCAGTCTAAAGTTCACTCTGCTGCCCCGATTATCTTTCTACAGAAATGCTCTGGGCATGTCACTCCCCTCCTCAAAAATCTCCAGTGACTGCCTATCAACTCTCGAATCAAGCAAGCAAGGTGTCTTAGTGGAAAGAGCATGGGCTTGGGAGTCAGAGGTCGTGGGTTCTAAACCCGGCTCCGCCTCTTGTCAGCTGTGTGACCTTGGGCAAGTCATTTAACTTCTCTGTGCCTCAGTTACCTCATGTGTAAAATGGGGATGAAGACTGTGAGCCCTATATGGGACAACCTGATTACCTTGTATCTACCCCAGCATTTAGAACAGTGCTTGGCACATAATAAGCGCTTAACAAATACCAACGTTATTATTATTTTTACTCTCGGCTTCAAAGCTCTCCAACACCTTGACCCCTCCTACTCACCTCCCTTCTCTCCTTCTACAGCTCAGCCCGCACACTCCGCTCCTCTGACACTAACCTCCTCATCATGCCTCCTTCTCACCTGTCCTGCCGTCAACCCCTGAACCATGTCCTACATTCCTCCCTCCACACATCTGCCCAACTAACTCTCTTCCTCCCTTCAATGCCCTACTGAGAGCTCACCTCCTCCAGGAGGCCTTCTCAAACTGGCCCCCCCCTTTTTCCTCTCCTCCTCCTCCTCCCCTCCCCATGGCCCCCTCTCTCTGCCCTACCCCCTTCCCCTCCCCACAGCACTTGTGTATATTTGTACATATTTATTACTCTATTTATTTTATTAATGATGTATATACAGCTATAATTCTATTTATTCTGATGATATTGACACCTGTTTACTTGTTTTGTTCTGTTGTCTGTCTACCCGACTGTGAGCCCATTGTTGGGTGGGGACCATCTCTAAATGTTGCTAATTTGTACTTCCCAAGCGCTTAGTACACTGCTCTGCACACAGTAAGCGCTCAATAAATACAATTGAATGAATGAATGAAATGACAATCTGATTAACTTGTGTTTACCCCAGCACTTAGAACAGTGCTTGATACATAGTGAGTGCTTAACAAATACCATAATTATTATTATTATTACTGGTTTACGATGTGACATTGGCCATGGGAGGAACAGTTAAAAGAGCCATGTGGTGATTTGCATCGGATATGTATACAATTTGAGAAATAGTGTGGTCTAGTAGAAGAATATGGGCCTGAGAGTCAGAACATCTGGATTCTATCCCCAGCTCTGCCACTTCCATTCTGTGTAACCTTGGGCAAGTCGCTCACCTTCTCTGTGCCTCAATTTCCTTAACTGTAAATTGAGGAGTCAATACCCACCCTCCTTCCTACTTAGACTGTGAGCTCCATATGGGTCAGGGACTGTGTCTGACCTCATTATCTTGTATCTACCCCAGCACTTAATGCAATGCTTGGCATAGAATAAGTACTTAACAAACACCACAGTTGTTATTATTTCCTTTTGCCTGCAAGGACTATACAGCAATTTATCTTGAGGTAATTTCAACTTAAAATTTGCACTCTATTAGACACCTGGGAGAGTCCTGCCCTTGAAGAGCTTATATTCTTTTGGGAAAATTGAATATGTATCCAAAAGGCTGCACAAATGAAACTCTGAACTAAGGAACAACCCAAAAACTACCCCAGACACATCAGCTGAAGTCATTCTTCTCACACTTTTCTCTCATGTCTTCTTTTTGCCCTAGACCTATCAGACTCCCCTACATTGGACATGGGCTCAGCAAAGGGAGCAGAAGGGGCAGCAGGGACCCAAGGCATCCTGTGGGGCTAATGGCCCCCAGTTACTGATCCAGTGGGAGAGGAAGAGCTTTCCCCGGGGAAGGGTGGAGTTTACTGACTGGGATCCAGTAAAGGAAATAGAAGAAAGGAAGAGAGGAGAGAAGAGAAGAGAAGAGGGCAGGAGAGGGGAGGAGGAAGGAAATGTGTTCTGGGCCTGGGATCTTATTTGGGAAGAAACTTCCTGGGCCCGGCTGGCACTTTGCTGGGGGAAAGTTGCATTTGGCATTTCCCGATGTTTCTGCCATGCTACGTGGGGTGGCTATAAATAGCAGAGGGTATTTGGGATCAGCCCAGGAATGTGCTCCCTAGGGAATCAGAGCTGGGACTGACAGCAGAGGGGCTGTCAGCTTCGTGGAGCCTGGGATGCTGAGTGAGGAGCCAAGGAGCTGGAGAGAGTGGAGCCTCCCACCACGGTGCAGGCTGACCTGGCTGGGATCATTGTGGACTCTGGCTCTTCTCTCAGTCAGGATGCTTCTGCCAACATTTCTCCAGGCTTCTTGTTTGGTGTCTCCAGTCAATCAGTCAGTGATATTTATTGAATGCTTACTATGTGCAGAGCACTGTACTAAGGGCTTGGGAGAATATAATACAGCAAGAGTTGGTAGAAATGTTCCCTGCTCACAAGGAGCTTACAGTCTAGAGGGGGAGATAGACTTTAAAATAAATTATGAATATCTTACATAAGTATATATTTATATATAAGTATATGTTTTGGTGCTTCAGTCTCTTCAAAGGTACAGATTCAAGCTCATAGGTGATGCAGAACACAGAAGGGAGAGGGAAGAGGAGAAATGAGGGTTTAGTTAGGAAAGGCCTCTTGGACGAGATGTGATTTGAATAAGGCTTTGAAGGTCAGAAGAGTGGTGGTCTGTCATATATGAAGCGGGAGGGAGTTCCAGGCCAGAAGGAGGATATGGGCAAGGGATCAGTGGTGAGATAGACAAAAATGAGGTGCAGTGAATAGACTGGTATTAGAGGAGAAAAGTGTTGGCTGGGTTGAAGTAGGAAATCAGTCGGGCAAGATAGGAGGGGGCAAGGTAATTTAGTGCTTTAAAACCAGTAGTAAGGAGTTTCTGATGCAGAGTTGGATCAGCGGCCAATGAAGGTTCTTGAGAAGTGGGTAAACGTGGTCTGAATGATTTTTAAGAAAAATTATGTGGGCAGCAGAGTGAAGTAAGGACTGGAGTAGGGAGTGACAGGAGGCAGGAAGTTCAGTGATACAGTATTCAAGATGGGATATAAGTGCTTGGATCAGTATAGTAGCTATTGGAATGGAGAGGGAAGGTAGGATTTTAGGGATGCTGTGAAGGTAGAACTGATAAGATTTGCTGACTGAATATAGGGGCTCATTCATTCATTGTCCTACTTTTTGAGCATTTACTGTGTGCAGAGCACTGAACTAAGCACTTGGAAAGTACAATACCGCAATAAAGAGAGAAAATCCCTGCCCACAAAGGGTGCATTTGCAGTGATGGGAAAGACAGGAGGAGAGCAAGGTTTGGGTCGGAAGATGAGGAGTTTAATTTTGGACATGTTAAGTTTGAGGTGTCGGTGGGACATCCAAATAGAGATGTTCTAAATGCAGAAAGTAATGCAAAACTGCAGAGAAGAAAAAAAGTTAGGGCTGGAGAGGTAGATTTGGGAATCATCTGCATAGAGAGTAGTTAGAGTTGATGGAGTAAATGAGTTCAAGGGAATGGGTATAGATGGAGAATAGAAGGGGACCCAGAACTGAGCCTTGAGGGACTCCCACATTTAGAAGCTGGGAGGCAGAGGAGGAAGGAGTTGGTAAAGGAGACTGAGAAGGAGTGACCAGAAAGAAAGGAAGAGAACCAGGAGAAGACAGTGTCACTAAAGCTAAGGTTGGATAATGTTTCTAGGAGAAGGTATGGTTCTCAGTGTCGAAGGCAATTAAGAGGTCAAGGAGGATTAGGATGGAGTAGAGGTCATAGAATTTGACCAACAAAGAAGATGCCTGGTGCTGAGACAGATCCTTTTTTTCCCAACTTTCTCTTCCAACTCCCACATTCAGGGACCAATGGAATGCCTCCTTGCCCTTAACTTATCCTTCATCACCCAATCCCCTCACCTTAACCTCATTTACCCAAACCATTCCTCCAATGAGTTGCTTTACCCTCCTCTTTTTGTGCAAGCTGGAGGCCAAATTGTTTCCTCTGGCCTTTGTGCACTGGAACTGAGGTAGCTATTCAATCAATCCATCAATCAGTGGTATTTATTGAGCACTTACTGTGTGCAGAGCCCTATAGTAATTGGTAGACAAGATCCCTGCCCTCAAGGGAGGCCAGAGCCACTTCCTTTTTGTGAGTTTTTTTTTGGTATTTGTAAAGCACTTATTATATTCCAGGCACAGTACTAAGTGCTGGGAGTAATACAAGCTAATCAGGCCAAACACAGTGCCTGTTCCATAGAGGGCTCGTGGTATTGATCTCCACTTTACAGATGAGGTAATTGAGGCACAGAGAAGTGACTTGTCTAAGATCACACAACTGACAAGTGGCAGAGTTAGAATTAGAACCCAGGAACTTCTGATTCCCAGGCCCGTTTTGTAACCACTAGGATACACTGCTGCTCTGTTCCTCTGCTAAGGCCAAACCCAGAGCAGTCATGCTCTTCCAGTATCTTACGTCTCACCCAGGTGACCTGTGGTCCCTCTTCTCTGTTTCTCTTGCCCACCCTCCCCACGTCCAATTGGGGTTCCTCTCGCCCTACAATATGGAACAGAGTTCCCCAAAACTATGGCCTCTTGTCCAATTGCCTTGCCCCCATTCCCGGCCCTGTGTTGTGGCCACTGCTCTGGTCTCCCTCCCCAGCATCTTTCATTCCTTCCAGGGGAGGCTAACTGCAAGCTTCCCAAAGGTCCCATTCCAGCCTTCAGTCCAGCAGCCCCAGCTAAAATAATTCTGCCTCTCTGACCAACCCTCACCATTGCTGGGACCCCCCATAAGTAGGACCCCCACCCACTGCTGCTCTCTCCCCCACTGGACCCAGACCTACTGCTGCTCCCTCTCCCAACTGGATGACCACCTACTGCTGCACCCTCCCCCAGCTAGATGATGGACACTCTTTTGGACTCTCAGGTGGCTCCTCATCATGGACCTGGGTCTCATCCAAGCCCTTTGGAGCTCTAATCCCATAAGCAAAGTCCAAATATAGTTCACCGCCTGGACTGCCCAATTTAATGTTCTATTTTGAATGAGCCCATCCAGGTCATTTGGCAAAGTAGCCCCCTCTCTCCACCTTCGGATCCCATTGTCTTCAGGGTGGACAGAGATCTTATCTCATGATATTAGCTCCATTGTGCTCCTGGGCTGATGTCCGGTTCAGTGGCTGGTAATTTCCAGACCCACTTTGTTGAAACTGGTGATTTAGCAGTTCCACATTTCCCTCCTTCGGTCTGTCAGGCAATTTATTGAGAGCCCTCAGGGAGCAGAGTACTGTCCTAGGAAATTGGGTTCATCAGTATTAGCATTGTATGTATTAAGTGCTCACTTTGTGCTACGTTCTGGGGAAGATACAAAGTTCTTAGAACAGACAGAGTCCTTGTCCCAAATGGGACTCACAGTCTAACCTAGCTTCATTATACAGCTGAGAAAACTGAGGCAGAGGGAGGTTAAGTGACTTAGAGAAGGAGCAAGGCTCAGTGGAAAGAGTACAGGCTTTGGAGTCAGAGGTCATGGGTTCAAATGCCGGCTCTGCCAATTGTCAGCTGTGTGACTTTGGGCAAGTCACTTCACTTCTCTGTGCCTCAGTTACCTCATCTGTAAAATGGGGATTAAAACTCTGAGCCTCCTGTGAGGCAACCTGATCACCTTGTAACCTCCCCAGCACTTAGAACAGTGCTTTGCACATAGTAAGCACTTAATAAATGCCATTATTATTATTATTATTGAACAAGGTCACACTGCAGACCATTGGCAGAGCTGGAATTAGAACCCCAGTATTCTTATCCCCTATCCTCTCAGGATCATACCTAGAAAGTTTCCAGAACTCTACGAGTCTCAACTATGGGAGGGAGAGTCAAGTAGAGGCATACCCATTCCATTTGTAGCTTGGCCAGTGGCTAGTGAGTGGAAGGCAATCTGCTACAAGTCAAGACTCCCCTGTGCTGAGCAGCAGCAGCATGGGAGAGAGTCCAGGTCAGAGATAATAATAATGATGGCATTTATTAAGTGCTTACTATGTGCGAAGCACTGTTCTAAGTGCTGAGATCCAAATTTACTGCGCAGAAGGGGGCAATGGTAAATCACTTCTGTATTTTTTACCAAAAAAAACCCTATGGATACACTACCAGAACAACTGTAGATAGAGGTGAAGCATTTTGGGAGAGATTCATTCATTCATTCAATCGTATTTATTGAGCACTTACTGTGTGCAGAGCATTGTACGAAGCACCTGGGAAGTACAAATCGGCAGCATATAGAGATGGTCCCTACCCAACAACAGGCTCACAGTCTAGAAGGGGAAGACAGACAGCAAAACAAAACAAGTAGACAGGTGTCAATACCATCAGAATAAATAGAATTATAGCTATATATACATCATTAATAAAATAAATAGAGTAATACATATGAACAAATATACACAAGTGCTGTGGGGAGGGGAAAGAGGTAGGGCAGAGGGGGGGAGGTGGGGCAATGGGGAGGGGAGGAGGAGGAGAGGAAAAGGGGGGGCTCAGTCTAGGTAGGCCTCCTGGAGGAGGTGAGCTCTCAGTAGGGCTTTGAAGAGAGGAAGAGAGCTAGTTTCGTGGATGTGTGGAGGGAGGGCATTCCAGGACAGAGGTAGGACATGGGCCAGGGGTCGACTGTGGGACAGGCGAGAGCGAGGCACAGTGAGGAGGTTAGCGGCAGAGGAGCGGAGGGTGCGGGCTGGGCTGTAGAAGGGCAGAAGAGGTGAGGTAGGAGGGGGTGAGGTGATGGAAAGCTTTGAAGCCAAGAGTGAAGAGCTTTTGCTTGATTTGAAGGTTGATAGGCAACCACTGGAGATTTTTGAGGAGGGGAGTGACATGCCCAGAAGCGTTTCTGTACAAAGATAATCCGGGCAGCAGAGTGAAGTATAGACTGAAGTGGGGAGAGACAGGAGGATGGGAGATCAGAAAGGAGGCTGATGCAGTAATCCAGTCAGGATAGGATGAGAGATCAAACCGGCAAGGTAGCAGTTTGGATGGAGAGGAAAGGGCAGATCTTGGCGATGTTGTGAAGGTGAGACAGGCAGGTTTTGGTGACAGATTGGATGTGTGGGGTGAATGAGGGAGCAGAGTCAAGGATGACACCAAGGTTGAGGGCTTGTGAGACGGGAAGGGTGGTGGTGCTGTCTACAGTGACGGGAAAGTCAGGGAGAAGACAGGGTTTGGGAGGGAAGATAAGGAGCTCAGTCTTGGACATGTTGAGTTTTAGATGGCAGGCAGACATCCAGATGGAGATGTCCTGAAGGCAGGAGGAGATACGAGCCTGGAGGGAGGGAGAGAGAACAGGAGTAGGGATGTAGATTTGTGTGTCATGAGCGTAGAAATGATTGTTGAAGCCATGGGAGCGAATGAGTTCACCAAGGGAGTGAGTATAGATGGAGAACAGAAGGGGACCAAGAACTGACCCATGAGGATCCCCTACAGTAAGGGGATGGGAGAGGGAGGAGGAGCCCGTGAAGGAGACTGAGAATGAATGGCTGGAGAGATAAGAGGAGAACCAGGAGAGGACAGAGTCTGTGAAGCCAAGGTAGGATAGCATGTTGAGAAGAAGGGGATGGTCCACAGTGCCAAAGGCAGCTGAGAAGTCGAGGAGGATTAGGATAGAGTAGGAGCCATTGGATTTGGCGAGAAGGAGGTCATTGGTGACCTTTGAAAGGGCAGTTTTGGTGGAGTGTAAGGGACAGAAGCCAGATTGGAGGGGAGAGTTGGAGTTGAGGAATTTGAGGCATTTAGACAACTTGTTCTAGGAGTTTGGAAAGGAAGGGTAGGAGGGAGATAGGGTGATAACTAAAAGGGGCAGAGGGGTCAAGAGAGGGTTTTTTTAGGATGGGGGAGACGTGGGCATGTTTGTGTCCATGGTGTCGCTATGAGTTGGAGATGACTCAATAGCATAAGACAAGACTGGAATTCTGACTCCCCTTCCCATGGTCTTTCCATAGACCACTCTGTCTCCCTCCGCAGTAGACCCATCTCTGTCCTTAAGAAGTTAATGACAAGCAACAGCATGAATATGTCTGCAGAGACATAGGAATTATGAGTTCAGTGGGAGGAAAGGGAATGGGTGTGGAGTTAATCAGGGAAAGTTTCCTGTAGGTGGTGGGTCTTGAATTGTGATTTCAAGAAGGGGAGACACATGGTATGGAGTGCGGGAGCCAGAGAGGTTGTTTTGTATGCATAAGGGGAATCTTGGGCAACGACTGAGAGGAGAGGGAGTCCCAGCGGGAGCCATGGTGGAGAAGAAGGCATAGTAGTAATAATAATAATAATAGTAATTGTGGTATTTGTTAAGGACTTACTATGTGCCAGGCACTGTACTAAGCACTGTGGTGGATACAAGCCAATCAGGTTGTCCACAATCCCTGTCCCACATGTTGCTCCCATTCTCAATCCCCATTTTACAGGTGAGATAACTGAGGCACAGAAAAGTGAAGTGACTTGCCCAAGCCCACACAGCAGGTATGTGGCAGAGTTGAGGTTAGAACCTATGACCATCTGACTCCTAGGCCTATGCTCTATCTATCTACTACACCAGTCTGTTTTTCCGCTTTTCCTGGGTGGGACCTGCATATGAAGAATGCTGGAGCCCACATCTGTGAGCTTGAGTTCGATTTGGGAGCCAATGGGAAGCCCTGGCACGCCTCACCGTCAGTGAACGGGGAGGAGTGGCTCACTTAGCCAGTCAGTCAATCATATTTATTGAGCACTTACTGTTTGCTGAACACTGTACTAAGCGCTTGGGTGAGTAGAATATAACAATAAACAGACACATTCCCTGCCCAGAAAGAGCTTTGGAGAGGTGGGGGAGAAAGAAGCAGTGTGGCCTTAGTGGAAAGAGCACAGGACTGCAAATCAGAGGACCTGGGTTCTAATTTGAGCCCCACCACTTGTCTGCTGTGACCTTGGGTAAGTCACTTCTCTGTGCCTCAGTTACCTCATCTGTAAAGTAGGGATTAATACTAAGAGTCCTTTGTGGGACAGGGACTATATCCAACCTGATTAACTTTTATCTACCCTAGTGCTCAATTCAGTGACTGGCAAATAATAAGTGCTTAACAAATATTACCCCCCAAAAAGTGATTTTCACTGAAGGAAACCGAATACAGAAAGGGGAGAACCTAGCAGCATGGCTCAGTGGAAAGAGCCTGGGCTTGGGAGTCAGGGGTCATGGGTTCTAATCCCAGTTCCACCACTTATCGGCTGTGTGACTTTGGGCAAGAAGGGGGAAATGGAGATGTGCAGCTGGACTGTCTGTAAGGGGCCCAGCCAGACCCTGCCATGGGAGGAGGAGCTTATATCCAGGTGGAGTTTGTTGAGGACTGTGAACATATGGCAACTTCCTGATGAGTAGAAGTCCTTAAAAGGGTGGGGTAAGCCCTCCCTCCCCCACTGACATTCACTCTTTTATGGCTCAGTCCTGAGAATGGAAGCTGTCTCTGGCACAGCCCCCTCTCCCCCGGATCCCAACAATGAGTCAAATGGAGTCAAATCCCATCTTCTCACCAGGAAGCGGTGGGGGTTGGAATGAAGGGTAGCAGAAGGGAGGGTAGCAGGGGAGGGTGAGCGTCTCACCACAGCTTCTGGCCCACCTGGCATTTGGCACCAGCCTTTAGAGGCCCACTCAGAAGGGGATTCTGGCCTGCCAGCCTGCAGCCAGCTGGCTGCCCCCTCATTCCCTTGGGCATAATGGCTGTGACGGCTTCACATCCAAGCCGTCACCAAAACCTGCCGGTCTCAGCTCCGCAACATTGCCAAGATCCGCCCTTTCCTCTCCATCCAAACTGCTACCCTGCTCATTCAAGCTCTCATCCTATCCCGTCTGGACTACTGCACTAGCCTTCTCTCTGATCTCCCATCCTCGTGTCTCTCTCCACTTCAATCCATACTTCATGCTGCTGCCCGGATTATCTTTGTCCAGAAACGCTCTGGACATATTACTCCCCTCCTCAAAAACCTCCAATGGATACCGATCAATCTGCGCATCAGGCAGAAACTCCTCACCCTGGGCTTCAAGGCTGTCCATCACCTCGCCCCCTCCTACCTCACCTCCCTTCTCTCCTTCTACTGCCCAGCCCGCACCCTCCGCTCCTCCACCACTAATCTCCTCACTGTACCTCGCTCTCGCCTGTCCCGCCATCGACCCCCGGCCCACGTCATCCCCCGGGCCTGGAATGCCCTCCCTCTGCCCATCTGCCAAGCTAGCTCTCTTCCTCCCTTCAAGGCCCTGCTGAGAGCTCACCTCCTCCAGGAGGCCTTCCCAGACTGAGCCCCTTCTTTCCTCTCCCCCGTCCCCCTCTCCATCCCCCCATCTTACCTCCTTCCCTTCCCCGCAGCACCTGTATATATGTATATATGGTTGTACATATTTATTACTCTATTTATTTATTTATTTATTTATTTTACTTGTACATTTCTATCCTACTTATTTTATTTTGTTGGTATGTTTGGTTCTGTTCTCTGTCTCCCCCTTTTAGACTGTGAGCCCACTGTTGGGTAGGGACTGTCTCTATGTGATGCCAATTTGTACTTCCCAAGCGCTTAGTACAGTGCTCTGCACATAGTAAGCGCTCAATAAATACGATTGATTGATTGATTGATAATGGTGTGTTCCTGGCCCACCAACTGTCTGAAGCATCAAGAGTCCTGAGTACAGGGCTGACTCCCAGAGCACATTTTCAATTTACTCAAATTCTTAATGATCTGGACACTAAGAGGTAGGGGGCAGGCCTGATGGCTAGAAGTCAGAATATTACAGTATTTGTGTGTGTGTATGTGTATGTGTGTATGTATAGGGAAGCAGCATGGCTTAGTGGATAGAGCACGGGCTTGGGAGTCAGAAGGTCATGAGTTCTAATCCCAGCTCTGCCACTTGTCTGCAATGTGACCATGGGGCAAGTCACTTCACTTCTCTGGGCCTCAGTTACCTATAAAAACGGGATTGAGACTGTGAGCCCCACATAGGACAGGGACTGTGTAAAACCCAATTTGCTCATATCCACCCTAGCACTTAAAACAGTGCCTGGCACATAGTGAGCACTTAACAAATACCATAATTATTACTATTATGTTTTTGTGTTAGTGTGTGTGTGCACATTTGAATACACACATATACACACACCCACACATCCCTTCAGCTAATCCATCTTTAGTTTAACAAGATCTTCTCCATGGCAGAGGTCACCCCTGTGGCTGGCTGTTTGTTTGGTTAAGGTCTCTGCAGGCCAACGTGACCTCTGGGGAGCAAAATGAGTCAGGCAAGGGAGACCTCTGACCTCAGGGCATTTTCTATTCCCTTAAACTTGTCTCCGGCCTCCTGCAGGGCCAGGAGACCAAGTGGAGCTGGAACAGGCCTTGCCCTTGGCCAGGGCCGGGGGGACCCAGGCCCTGTCACCCCAGACAGAGATTGGAACAAGCCAAAACCGCCATGGAGGTTGAGGGGGAAGGTGTGCTGACTCTGATTCTATTACCCTTCACTCAAATAGCTCTCCCCACTTCCACCTCACTTCGCTGATCTCCTACTTGAGAAGTAGCATGGTGTAGTGGATAGAGCATGAGCCTGGGAGCCAGACGGTCATGGGTTTTAATCCCAGCTCTGCCATTTATCTGCTGGGTGGCGTTGGGCAAGTCACTTAATTTCTCTGGGCCTTAGTTACCTCACCTGTAAAATGGGGATAGAGATTGTAAGCCCCATGTGGGACAGGGACTGTGTCCAACTCGATTTGCTTGTATCTACTCTCAAGTTTAGTATGGTGCCTGGCACATAGTAAGCTGTTAACAGACACCATCATTATTATTATTATTACTACCATCCAACCCACAAACTTAGCTCCTCTAATGCCGACTCACTGCATCTCCATCTTCACTCTCTCACTGCCAACCCCTTGCCCATGTCCTCCCTTTGTTCCATAACTCCCTTTCCATTCATATCTGACAGACCACCACTCTTCCCACTTTCAAAGCCCTGCTAAAATCACATCTCTTCCAAGAAGCCTTCTCTATCTCATTTCCCCAATTGATCTTCTCTTAATAATAATAATAATAATAATAATAATGGCATTTATTAAGCACTTACTATGTGCAAAGCACTGTTCTAAGCCCTGGGAAGGTTACAAGGTGATCAGGTTGTCCCACAAGGGGCTCACAGTCTTAATCCCCATTTTACAGATGAGGGAACTGGGCACAGAGAAGTGAAGTGACTTGACCAAAGTCACACAGCTGACAAGTGGCGGAACTGAGATTCGAACCCATGACCTCCGACTCCAAAGCCCGTGCTCCTTCCACTGAGCCACACTGCTTCTCTTCTGTGTTGGCTATGCACTTGGATCTGAAGCAGAATGAGTAGTGGATAGTACTAGTCAGTAAGAAGTAGTAGTAGTAGTAGTAGTAGTAGTCAGAAAATCATGGGTTCTAATCTTAGCTCTGCCACTTGTCTTCTGTGTGACCTTGGGCAAGTCACTTCACTTCACTGTGCCTCAGTTACCTTATCTGTAAAATGGGAATTAAGACTGTGAGCCCCACATTGGAGAGAGACTGTGACCAACCTGATTTGCTTGCATCCATCCCAGTGCTTAGTACAGTGTCTAGTGCACAGAGTAAGCACATAACAAATACTATTACTCTTTAAGCACTTGATATTCTCCCCAGCCCACATAATAATAATAATAATAATAATAATAATAATAATAATAATGGTATTTGTTAAGTGCTTACTATGTGCAACACGCTGTTCTAAGCACCAGGGGAGATACGAGGTGATCAGGTTGTCCCACGTGAGGCTCACAGTCTTAATCCCTATTTTATAGATGAGGGAACTGAGGCTCAGAGAAGTGAAGTGACTTGCCCAAAGTCACACAGCGGACAAGTGGCAGAGCCGGGATTAGAACCCTTGTCCTCTGACTCCCAAGCCTGGGCTCTTTCCACTGAGCCACATGCACATCTTTATACTCCCGCTGTTGGGTAGGGACCATCTCTATATGTTTCCAACTTGTGCCTCCCAAGCACTTAGTACAGTGCTCTGCACACAGTAAGCGCTCAATAAATATGATTGAATGAATGAATGAATACTCACCCATTTCCCTTATCTGTAATTTATTTTAATGTCCATCTCCACTTTGAGACTATGAGTTCCTTGTGGGCAGATATTGTGTCTATTATACTGCACTCTCCCAACTGCTTAGTACAGTGCTCTGCACCCAATAAACTCTCAATAAATATCATTGATTGGCTGAGTAACCACTGGCCTACCTCTGGTTTCATTTACCTGGACGAGCATTTAATCAGTCGTATTCAGTGAGTGCCTACTGTGTCCAAGCATTGTGCTAATGCTTGGGAGAGTACAACAGAATTAGGCCAGAAGTAAAACGCCTCACCATGACCTCTATGGTTCTCTACCAACTTGGATTGCACTTGCAACTTGCTCTCCCAACTTGGATTGTGTTACTAACTTGCACTTTGATTTGCACTCTTTATTCACCTCTCCCTCAGTCTCACAGCCTTTTATGTACATATCTGTAATATGTTTATATTAATATCTGTCTCCCCCTCTAGACTGTAAGCTCACTGTGGGCAGAGAACATGACTACCAACTCTGTTATATTGTACTCTCCCAAGCATTTAGTGTAGTGGTCTGTACACAGTAAGTGCTCAATAAACATGAACGATTGTTTGACTGCCTCTCTAGCTCCTCTGTTCAATTTCCACTTGAGCTAAGCAAACTTCATTGCTCCACCCACAGCTAGCCTTCCTCCATAATAATAACAATAATAATTGGGATATTTGTTAGCTGCTTACTCCGTGCCAGTAATAAAAACAATAGTAATGATGGCAATTATTAAGTGCTTACTATGTGCAAAGCACTGTTCTAAGCACTAGGATGGTTACAAGGTGATCAGGTTGTCCCATGGGGGGGCTCACAGTCTTAATCCCCATTTTACAGATGAGGTAACTGAGCCACAGAGAAGTTAAGTGACTTGCCCAAAGTCACACAGCCGACAATTGGCGAAGCTGGGATTTGAACCCATGACCTCTGACTCCAAAGCCCAGGCTCTTTCCACTGAGCCACGCTGCTTCTTCACACTGCCAAGCACTGAGGTCAGACACAGTACCTGTCTCACATAGGGGCTCACAGCCAAAGAAGAGGGAGAACAGGTACTGAATGCTATTGATGCCTGTTTACTTGTTTTGATGTCTGTCTCCCCACTTCTAGACTGTGAGCCCGTTGTTGGGTAGGGATTGTCTCTGTTGTTGAATTGTACTTTCCAAGCGCTTAGTTCAGTGCTCTGCACACAGTAAGCACTCAATAAATACGGTTGAATTAATGAATGAATCCCCATTTTACAGATGAGAAAGTTTAGGGACAGAGGAGTTAAATCACTTGCCCTAGATTACACAGCAGATACGTGGCAGAGCAGGGATTAGAAAACAGATCTTCTGACTCCTGTGTCTGTGCTCTCTCTACTAGGCTGCTCCAGCTTCAGCTTCCAGGATTTGCCCTGAGTGTGACCTGTGGCCCAAGGCTGGGCTGGGGCCCTCGGAGGAATCGCTGATGCTGTGGATCCAGAATTGATCTGCTGGAGCGAGCGCACTCCCCCTAGGCCAAACAGACCCAGTCAAATGGAAGCAGAAGGGCCTGGCACCGAAACAATAGAAAATGGAGGGAGGGAGGA
Source organism: Tachyglossus aculeatus (assembly GCF_015852505.1). Taxonomy (NCBI): domain Eukaryota; kingdom Metazoa; phylum Chordata; class Mammalia; order Monotremata; family Tachyglossidae; genus Tachyglossus; species Tachyglossus aculeatus. The sequence continues at coordinate 20,455,979 of NC_052086.1, read as the reverse complement.
CCCCCAGACCTAGCAGGGAGAGGCCCAAGTGTGGTAGGCGGGGAGACGGGGGCTTAATTAGAAACCCAAATAAGAGGAAACCAAACCCACTGTCGGGATCAGGGGCGCTGAGAGCTGCCAGAAGTCGAGGGTGGGACTGGCCTTGCCGTCTTCCCTCGCTAGCAGTAGGGAGGCTCTGAAGCTGACCCCATCTTCCCAGGCCAGAGGATCTGCCAGGAGTCAGAGGAAATGGGCCCGGGACAATGTGCCAGCAATCTGAGCTCAGAGGCACCTTCCCCACCTCAGAGAGGCCTGGGGAAGGGAGGCGCCCGGATCTCTTCCGCCTTGGTCTGAATGTCTCCTTTTTGGGGGGCTAGGAGGTTAATGGAAGGATAGGTCCAGGAGGCTCTGCCCCCGTCTTTGACCCTGCAGTTTGGAGCCGCGGGGACTGTAAAGGGTGTGAGGAGAGAAGGGAGAGGAAGACTTTAGCTCTTTGTGGGCAGAGAATGTGTCTATTGTTATATTATACTCTACCAAGCTCTTAGTACAGTGCTCTCCCATAGTAAACGCTCAATAAATACGATAGAATGAATTAATGAATTAATGAAAGGCTGGAGACCTGCCCTAGCCTGTTCCAGCATTGCTGTTTCCCAGGTGGCCAAGGTCATCCAGGCCTAAATTGACTGGAGTCCAGCAGGGTGTCCAGGGTGGTGACTGTAGATGAAGACCACCACCACATCACGCCAGCCTGTGCTGTGCCCATATGAGCCTTCTCTCTGTGCTTTCGCCCAGGCAGGGAGGGTGGCCCCCGGGTCTAAGATGCTCACAGGGTGGCCATTCATCCTGTTGAATACCGGACAGTCTGGTTTTCAGCTGATCCCCTGCGCTGGACCTTGGGTAGGGCAGAGGGGTTAACAAAGGGGTGTCTGGGATTCTTGAGTGTTTCACACTCAAGGGCCAGGACTGTGTATAAGAGGAGGGAGGGGCTAGACTATGTGCAAGGTTTATTCTGAGTCCTCCACTGACTGCATTTTAAAAAGCCACCATCTCCAGAGGTGGGACTGAGGTGCCTGGTAAACTCTGGGGTGGGGGTGGGCCCAGGAGTCCTGGAATGTGCAGGCCTAGACTGGCCCTCCCTCCACAGCCCCCCACCCTCTCCAATCTGCTACAAGCTGACAAGGGCCCCCACCTGGAACCGTCACATGCCCCCATCAAGCAGCGCTGTCTCGACATTTTCTCTGCAGCCGCCGCAGCAGGCTTGGCACCAGGTGATTAATCTGTCTGTAAGTCACAGCACCGACTCGTCCTGGGTGGAAGGATTTATATGGGAGGGTTTGAACTCCCAGACTTTGGAAAATACTCCCCGTTTGCTCTGCTCAGAGCCAGCAGCTGTGAAAACCCTGTGTGTTTGCCCTGAACTCTCCAGCCCCTCAAGCTGAGCTGGGGGAGAGGGCGGGGGAGGGGGGAGGCCAATCCGTACCCCTCCATAGCAGCGAGAAACTCTCTCTCTGCTTCCATTCCTCCTGATTCACTGAAGTTTGGGCCTTGTGGCTGAACAATGCTCATTTCCTTTGTGGTCCTCTTGAACGTGCTTGGGGAGGGGCTGGGCCCAGAAGGGCTTGGTATAGGAGAGGAGAATAGGAGAACCAGACCAGGCCTAGAAGAAATGAAAAAGAAACTCTGGTTGGGACACCCAGCTCCGGGGAACCTCTCATCTCCAAATCAGCCTTCCTTCTCCGCAGGCCTGAGCTAGCTGAGTGATAAGGAGCAGGCAGGAGATGAGCCCAGGCCTCCTTTTAAGGATTTGCAGCTGGCTAAGGTTTAGACCCAGCTCTTTCTCTCCCAGAAGAGAGGGGCTTGGCAGTAGACAGCCACTTGTTTTCTTTCCTTCACACTTGGGGATCCAATTTCAAATAGCCCATTGGCAGGACCTCCCAGGGCTGCTTGGCATCCCGGCTTGCTTCGCCAGCCCCCTCTTTCCCTGAGTTTTCCCAGGTTCTCTCTGATAAGGGGCAGCCGTGGGAGCTTGCTTGTGTTTATCTCAGTCCTGGGAGCTGATGGGGGTAGACACCAGCCTTCTTGCTCTCTGTCCAGGACCTGTGGGGAATCCCTGGCATGTGAGATGGAGGGGGGCTGGGATCAGGGTGGGACGGGGATGTGGTAGAGGGAGTTGCTAGGTGGAGAGCCTGGTGACAGGTTGGGAAGAACCTATGGGCAGCAGAATGGGCAAAAATAATAAATGTAGTATTTGTTAAGCACTTACTATGTTCCAGGTACTGTACTAAATGCTGGGGTGGATACAAGCAAATGGGGTTGGACACAATCCCTGCCCCATGTGGGGGCTCACAGTCTCAATCCCCATTTTACAGATGAGGTAACTGAGGCCCAAAGAAGTGACTTGCCCAAGGTCACACAGCAGACAAGTGTGACATTTAGAATGGTTTGTGTGGGACGGAGGTGATTTGCTCAACTTAGGGCTCTTAGGTTCGGGCCAGAGGAATGGGAGTGGTGCAGCCTAGAGAAAAGAGGGACAACAGGGTGACTCGGATACCTTCGGGAGTAGGAAGGGTATTGAAGGGAACTCACACCAGTTGTCCTTCAAGAGTCTTGAGAAGTGAGCAAAAGAAAATGGATGTAAATGGTAACAAGAAAGTTATAAGAACTTTTTGCCCGTAGGATGATCATCATCATCATCATCAATCGTATTTATTGAGCGCTTACTGTGTGCAGAGCACTGTACTAAGCGCTTGGGAAGTACAAATTGGCAACATATAGTGATGATGCACTAGGCAGGCTGAGAGTTTTAAGAAAACAGACAACCATCCGTCCAGGGTGATTTAGCCATTCACTCAGCATCCTCCTTCCCAAATCCTCTCTGCCTAATTTTCCCATCACAGTCGACACCATCAACATCCCACTTACCTCTGAAACCTGTCACCTTGGCATCCTTCCTCTCCTTCAATCCTCTTATACTGTCTGTTACCAAATCCCATTGGCTATTCTTCCACAACTTTTCCAGAATCCACCTCTTCTCTATCCAAACTGCCTCTGAGCTGGTTAGGCACCGGTCATTTCCCTGCTTGACTACTGCATTAGCCTCCTCATTGGTTTCTCTGCCTTCAGTCTTTCCCCTCTCCAGTACATACTTCACTTTGTTGCCTGGATCATTTTTCTAAAATCTTGTATATATGTATATATGTTTGTACATACTTATTACTCTATTTATTTTACTTGTACATATCTATTCTATATTTTATTTTGTTAATATGTTTGGTTTTATTCTCTGTCTCCCCCTTCTAGACTGTGAGCCCACTGTTGGGTAGGGACTGTCTCTGTTGCCAACTTGTATTTCCCAAGCGCTTAGTACAGTGCTCTGCACACAGTAAGCACTCAATAAATACGATTGATTGATTGATTGTTCATTGCTATTTCTTCCCTCCTTCTCAAAATCTCCAATAGTTAACCTGCATTCCCTCTGTATTAGGCATAAAATCCTGACCATCAGCTTTAAGCCCCTCTTAGGATGGCACCTGGAGAGTTTCTAGTACTCTACCAGTCTTGGTTGTGGGAGGGAGAGTCAAGCAGAGGCATTCCCTTCCATTCCTAGCTTGGGCAATGGCTAGCAAGTGGAAGGCAATCTGCTCCAAGTCAAATTTCACCTGTGCTGGGCAGCAGTAACATGGGAGAGAGTCAAGGGCAGTGACTCAACTTTACTGTGTGGAAGGAGGCAGTGGTAAACCACTTCCATATTTTTACCAAGAAAACTCAATGGATACACTACCAGAATGACTACAGAAGGAAATGGGGTGTCCATGGAGTCTCTATTGGTCAGAGATAACTCAACAGCATAAGACAAGATTGGTTTTAAGACACTCAGCTCTCTTTCATCTATGTATCCTTCTCTCTTTTATGACACCACACCCCAGGATGCAGGTTTATTCCTTTCAAGCCAACCTCCTTATTGTGCCCCATTTTCTTCTCTGCTGCTGCCAAGCTCTTGCTTATATCTTCTCTCCTTCCTGCAATCACATCTCTGGGAGGTCTTCTCATCTCCCCTACCGTATATCCTCTTCTACTGCCACTTGAGCACTTCATTGTCATCTAATTGCTTGGGTACTCACACCCCATCATAATTCTTGGGTAAATATATTTATATTACTTCCTTCTATATGTAATAATTTCAGGGTAAGCTTCTTGAGGCCAAAGATCATGTCTACTAACTCTACTGTATTCACCCAAGAGCTTAGTACAGTGTTCTATGCTCTAGAGTAGGTACTACATAAGATTGATCACTTGATTGACTAGACCAAAAGGCTTCTGTGGTGCTTATTCCACTCCTTCACTTTCTACCATCGCTTCATTATCTACCACTATTTGGGTGTCCTCTCCATATTTATTAAGGCACTGGGTGACAATGAGAACAGTTGTCCCTCAGAAAGCCTGGTGTTCCAGAGAGCATATGGCTTGACTAATTGTGGGTTTGATGCTCCTGCCCTGGATGAGGCCATGCAGCTGGTCAAAGCGTGGCTAAAGGAGAGATGGGGGCTGGGGTGGTGACTTTTGCAGAGTGAAGGGTGGTTTTGCCATCAATTTCTAACATGAGGCATTTCAACTCTTAGTGGTTGTGTAGTGATGCTAAACTGTCCTGCTCTGATGCTCTTGGCATTTTCTGGCTACAGTTTGTTTAGTTGTGTGGAAGCAATTGTATATTTCTGTTGATAATAATAATACTTAAAGTGGCATTTGTTAAGCACCAACTATTTGGTGAGTACTGAACTAATTTGTTCCCTGTCCCACGTGAGGCTCACAGTCTAAGTAGGAGGGAGAACTAGTATTCTATCCCCATGAAATAGCCCATGAATTTGTTTGTTTTAATTTTCCTTGGTTTTCATAAGAAAGTCAGAAAGCTCTCCCTAGACCTTGTTCAATCCTTACTAAACCACTCTGAGGTTCAGTGTGAGCAATGGCTTAGAAAATAGGTGAGAGCACTGCAGTATCTGCTGATTAGTTCTCAGGGAAATTCTGGGCCGCAACAATGTTCCCTGATTCCACCTCTTCTTCTCCACCCTCATGGCCACCAGTCTGATCAAGTCCCCCTCAACACGTCTCATCACTTCTCAGCTGAATTCCCACATCAGTTTCCTCACTTGGCTCCCTATCTCCAACTGCTCAGCCTAAACTACCATCAGCCACCTGGATCATCTTCCTAAAACTCGGTTTGGAATGCTTCCGTCCTCTCCTTGACAGACTCCACTGCCTGCTGGTTTCTCTCCACAGAAAACAGAAACTCTTCACCCTGGGATTTAAGGCTGTCCATCGATGATTTCCTCTCTCACTTTTCCAGTCTCTTCTCTTGCTTCCTCCCAGCTTTGCTCCTCTTAGCTGTACTTTGCTCAATACTCCTATCTAACCAACACTTTGCTCACATTCTTCTGCCTGCCTGGATCCCTCTGGCACTCAAATCTGCCAGTCTGCATCCTTCCTTACTTTCAAAGCCCACCTAAAAACCCTCTCCTCTAGGAAGCTTCCCTGACTACTTCCCACCTCACTAGTCACATCATGCCCTTCCCACTCCACTTCTTACCTGATGTTTATCTTATTGTTGACTTACCTACATTGGTTATAATCATTTGAATCTATGCTCTTACTCCGGTTCCTATTTTAGGTTTTCAATTTATGACTGCCTGCCTCCCCCATTATTTTGTAAGCTCCTTGAGGAGCTTAAAGGTCTTGGACACCCTGTTGAAAGTTTCCAAATATCTGGTTGACTGCAATCTCTTTGTGAGCAGGGGTGATGTCTACCAACTCTATTTTATTGTACTCTCTCAAGTGCTTAGTAGAGTGCTCTGGGCACAGTAAGCCAGCAATAAATACTGTTGCTCAATACTGAATTCTGCAACCACAGGCACTAGAGAAATGCAACAATAGCTGCAACAACTGTAAGCCCACCCCTCTAGATTGTAAACTTGTTGTGGCCAGTTAATGTGTCTGTTATGTTGTACTCTCCCAAGTGCCTAGTAAGGTGCTCTGCACACAGTAAACACTCAATAAATATGATTATTTCTGGAATTTTTCATTTTGAACAACAAGTATGTTTATTGTTGCCTGAGGTGGGACCTCCTACCTATGCCTTACTGGTAATTTGGCTGGTCCTTCTGGTTCTGTAGGTGGGTCCCCACAATGGCCTTTCAGGTCAAGGAAGCTGCTTTGCTGACAATGGTGGCACTGCAGACTTCAATAATAATAATAATAATGGTATTTGTTAAGTGCTTACTATGTGTGAAGCACTGTTCTAAGTGCTGGGGGGATACAAGGTGATCAGGTTGTCCCCCATGGGGCTCACAGTCTTCATCCCCATTTTCCAGATGAGGGAGCTGAGGCACAGAGAAGTGAAGTGACTTGCCCAAGGTCAACAGCAGACACGTGGCAGAGCTGGGATTAGAACCCACAACCTCTGACTCCCAAGCCCGGGTTCTTTCCACTGATCCACACAGTCTTGTCTTTGAGCCAGGCCTGTGTTCCTGGGAGGGAATCCAGGAGAGGGACAAGGGCAGTTTCTCCTGGGTGGGTCTGGGGCATCTAGGTTACCAAAGGGAGAGTGAGTTTGCATTGTAGGCTGCCAGTCCATCTGGGAAAGGGATCTCCAGGGGGCCCAAGTGGGAGAGGGTGTAGCCACCGCTCCTCATCTCAGTGAGGGGATGCAGGCGGGCAAACAGGAGTAGACTTTGCTCAGTCTAGAGTGATCCCCAGAAGCTCAGTTTTTAACTGAGGAGCAGCTGCTGTGTTTCACTGGTGAGGGGGCTCAAGGGAGAGGAGCGGCAGATCAAAGCTTCGGTGCAGGCTGGCCTTGGGGCTAGGGCTGGGGCAGGGTCTGCTGATTTGGTGCTGAGTGGTCTCAACCAGGTGGTAGCTAAGGGAATGAGAATTGCCAAACTCTCCAGGGCTGGGAAGGGCCCCTTCCCAACCTCCCGGAGAACTTGAATAAATTATTATATAAGATAAATGTCTGCCTCCTCTGCTCCATGAGGGCAGCGATCGTGTCTACTAATTCTATTGAACTCTCCCAACACTTACTACAGTGCTCTGCACCCAGAAAGTACACAGTGCCATGAAATGTCTTGGGGAAATCCGAATAGTGCCAGGGCTCTCCTGCAGGGCCTTGAGGGTAGAGGAGGAGAGGGAAGGGGAGAGAAGAGAGGGGCAAAGGAGATGGACAGGAAGAGGAAAGGAGAAAGAGATTGGGTTCTCGCTAAGGAGCCGGCTCTGGGCCAAGGACAGAGGATGGATGGGTTTTTACCTGCACAGGAGACCACTCCCAAGGTGAAACGAGACAAATTTGAGAATGAAACAAGAGCGTGTCCTAGTGAGAAGCAGCCTATCCTAGTGAGAGGCAGTGTTCCCTAGTGGAGAGAGCATGGGCCTGCCAAATCCAGCTCTGCCAAATTCTTGCTGCATGACCCTTGGCAAGTGACTTGATTTCTCTGGGTCTCAGTTTCCTCAACTGTAAAATGAAGATACCAGCTCTCCCCCCTACCGGAGATTGTTTTAGATTGTGAACCCCATGCGGGACTAGAACTTTGTTCAACCTAAACTAAAACTTGTATCTACCCCAGAGTTTAGAATAGTGTTTGACACATAGCTTATTATACAAATGCCAGTTAAAAAAAAATTCACTGATGGGTACAAACTGCTGGGAAATTGCCATTCTAAGTGCTGGGGCTCCAGGCCCTAAGGGCAGAGTGACAGGCTCATTTAAGGAATGAAGCACACGGAGACTGTTTTCCCCAGAGCAGGCTTGGCCTCTGAAACCCAGACATCCACCTTGCCTGGCAGGTGGCCTGCCTTCAACTGGCCCGAAGGGTGGATTGAACCTTGCCCAGGGCAATCCCAATGCACCAGGGGGCTGATCTGCTTCACCGGTAACTCTGGCTGGTAACCCATCTGGGGCCTCCATCCCAACCTACCTGCCTCCATCTCAGTGGGAAGGACAGAAGCAGTGGCCACAGCAAGGCCACCTCCACAAAATGCAGAATATCGGGCAGGCTGCGGCTGTGGCCTTAACTGTGGCCATGGCTTTTAGACTGAGCCATGAAAAGCTCTTCTAGCCACGCTTTTTTAGCCCAGTGCCTTCTATTTTATTTCATTTCTCTATTCCCATCCTTGTCTTTAATGTTATAATAATAATAATGGTGGCATTTGTTAAGCACTTACTATGTGCGAAGCACTGTTCTAAGTGCTGGGGGGGATACAAGGTGATCAGGTTGTCCCCCGTGGGGTTCACAGTCTTCATCCCCATTTTCCAGATGGGGGAACTGAAGCACAGAGAAGCGAAGTGACTTGCCCAAAGTCACACAGCTGACAAGTGGCGGAGCCGGAATTAGAACCCACAACCTCTGGCTCCCAAGCCCGGGCTCTTTCCACTAAGTCACGCTGCTTCTCTAATGTTATGTTCTTATTGTTTTATTTTTCCCTCAGCAGTCTGTCACTTGTCTCCTTTCCCCCTGTTCTTCAGACAGTGAGCCCCTTGAGGTCCAGGGGCCATCTAATTCTTGCATTGTGAGCCCGTTTCTAGACTGTGAGCCCGTTGTCAGGTATGGACCATCTCTATGTTGCCAACTTGTACTTCCCAAGTGCTTAGTACAGTGCTCTGCACACAGTAAGTGCTCAATAAATACGACTGAATGAATGAATTTATTCTTTCCGAGGCCTTAGTACACAGTGCTTTGACAATGACTATACTATGACTACTACTATGCTCAGCTCTGGGCCCCATCCCCAGAGCTGCTCTTGGCCACAGGGCAAGGAGGAGGGGTGCCCTGAGTGGCTCCCTAGCTAGCCGTTGCTTACCTTCCTCTCCTTGCCTGCTGGGAGACCCCAAGCTCTGTCCTGTTCAGGACATGGTGCCCTTCACCCCAATCTATCAGGGCCCACACAACCACTGCCTTGGCACTGCCACCAGGCCCACAGCGGAGTGGGAGAAGCTTCCAGCCTTGGACCTCTGCAGCTCCTGGCTGCCAACACTTTGGAGCAGCCCCAGAGCATCCGCCTTCTGAGCCCCCAAGCAGCTGCTCTCCTTTCAACACCCCCACATTCCCCCAACAGACACTCCTGCCACCTCTCCTGCCTCTCCAACCACTCCCGGGACCCCAGAGGGGATATTAAGTGGCTTTATTTTCCTGATCTTTGTTGTTTGTGGAGGAAACCGAGGCCGGGCGGTGGGGAGGGCTTTTCCTTGGGAGGAGCTGTCGTCTCTCTCCCTGATTGCTCTTTCACCAGGGTCTTCCTGAAGACGAGCAGTAGCGGAAGGCTGGGTCCTGCAGGCTGGTTCCTGTTTGTGGTCTGTAGCGGCCCGGGGTCGTGACACCAAAGGTGCTCTCAGCCAGGGCAGCCTGGGCTGTCGCCTCCAAGGCCTCGTCGGCTGCTTCAGCGGCTGCCCCGTCGGCTGCTTCAGCGGCTGCCCCGTCTGCAAAAACAGCTCCTGTCCAACTGGCCTTGTGCCGAGGACTCCCGCCTCACGGCCCCAGGGCCTTCCTGGGCCCCAGAACTGGAAGCTTGGACACAAATTCTCCTTTTTTGGAAAACTCTGGGCCAAATTCTCCTCCTCCCCTTAACATTTGCAAAGTCGAACTCAGAGGCAGGGGCTCCTGCTGACTGTCAGGAGTTTAAGGAGAAGGAAGACCCACCCAGAGCATTAAAAGCAGCATGGCCTAGTGGATATAGCACAGGTCTGGGAGCCAGAGAACCTCCGTTCTAATCCTAGCTCCACCGCTTGTCTGCTGTGTGGCCATGGGAAATCACTTAACTTTTCTGTTCCTCAGTTTCCCAATTACAAAATGAGAATATAATACCTGTTCTCTCTCCTACTTAGACTGTGGACCCTATATGAGGCAGGGACTGTGTCCTATTTGATTAATTCCTATCTACCGCAGAGCTTAGGACAGTACTTGACACATAGTAAGAGCTTAACAAATACCATTAAAAAAAAGAAAAAAAGTGGCAAACAAAATCCTTTATTGGCCCCCAGAGGACTGAGCGGGCTTCATCCTGGGCTTTGAAGCAAATTACCTTGTTTGGGTTAGGGTTCTAAGTGCTGGGGAGGATAGAAAGTAATCAGGTTGTCCCATGTGGGGCTCACAGTCTTAATCCCCATTTTACAGATGAGGTAACTGAGGCACAGAGAAGTTTAGTGACTTGCCCAAAGTCACACAGCTGACAAGTAGCGGAGCTGGGATTAGAACGCATGACTTCTGACTCCCAAGCCTGTGCTCTTTCCATTGAGCCACGCTGCTTCCCATATTTATTGAGCACTTACTGTATGCAAAGCACTGTACTGAGCACTTGATAATAATAATAATAATTGTGGTATTTATTTCACTAGGTGTCAAGCCCTTAGCTAAGCCCTGGAGTAGTCACAAGATAGTCATTTTGGATGCAGTCCTTGTTCCTCATGGGGCTCCCAGTCTAAGGTGGAGGAAGAACAGACTTTTTAATCTCCATTTTACAGGTGAAGAAATGGATGAATAAAGAAGTTAAGTGACTTGCCCAAGGTCACACAGCTGGGAAGTGACAAAGCTGGGGGTTAGAACTCAGGTCTTCTGACTCCCGGGCCTATGTTCTTTCCACTAGGCCATGCTGCTTCTCTGCTTTTGCTGGTGGTAGTGGCCCCGCAAGAGTGGTGGATCTGAGGCCCTCAGGCTTTCACACACAGTAGACACGGGCCACAGCTGGGACTGGAGATCAGGTCTCGGGACTGACAACCTCATGCTCTTTCCATTCAGTCATGATTGGTGAAAATGCACACCGCTCTCGGGGTCACACCTGGAGAATTTCCAGTACTCCATCGGTCTCGATTACAGGAGGGAGAGTCAAGCAGAGGCCTACCCATTCCATTCCTAGCTTGGGCAGTGGCTAGTGAGTGGAAGGCTATCTGATAAAAGTCAAAACACACCTGTGCTGGGCAGCAGTGGCACGGGAGAGAGTCGTGGCCATAGATTCAAGTTGACTGCAAGGAAGGAAGCAATAGTAAACCACTTCCATATTTTTACCAAGAAAATTCTATGGATACCGTACCAGAATGATTGCAGATGGAGATGATTGCAGACTCCACCAATTGTCAGCTGTGTGACTTTGGGCAAGTCACTTAACTTCTCTGAGCCTCAGTTCCCTCATTTGTAAAATGGGGATTAAGACTGTGAGCCCCCCGAGGGACAACCTGATCACCTTGTATCCCCCAGCACTTAGAACGGTGCTTTGCACATAGTAAGCGCTTAACAAATACCATCATTACTATTATTATTATTGTAAAGCCCCAGTTTGCCGGGAGGAAATAGCAAGGCAGAGTCAGGGAGGGAATCCTCCACCCGCATCTATGGCCACATTGGTCAACCCACCCTGGGTGGTCAGTCAATCCTAGGCGGGACTATAGTCAATCAATCAATCGTATTTATTGAGCGCTTACTGTGTGCAGAGCACTGTACTAAGCGCTTGGGAAGTACAAGTTGGCAACATATAGAGATGGTCCCTACCCAACAGTGGGCTCACAGTCTAGAAGGGGGAGACAGAGAACAAAATGAAACATACTAACAAAATAAAATAAATAGAATAGATATGTACAAGTAAAATGAATAGAGTAATAAATATGTACAAACATATATACAGGTGCTGTGGGGAAGTCCAATTCGAAAGTCCTGCGCTTGGGCAAGATGCGGACCCACATTTATTTATTTGTTAGGTGCTTACTATATGCCAGCCACTGTACTAAACACTGGGGTAGATATAAGCTAATCAAGGTTGGACATGTCCCTCATGGGGCTCACATTATTAACCCACATTTTACAGATGAGGTAACTGAGGCAAAGAAAAGTGAAGTGATTTGCCCAAGGTCACATGCAGAAAAGTGGTAGATCAGGATTAGAACCCAGGTTCCTGTGACTCCCAAGTCTGTGCTCTATCCAATAGGCCATGCTGCTTCTCATGTAGAGAAGCTCTTAGTACAGTACTCTGTGTACTCTGTACACAGTAAGTGCTTAATAAATACGACAATGAAAGGAAGCACTTCCCAAATACCATCCAGCACACAGAGTCCAGTGTGGCCAGGAGAAGGGCTGCCAGAATCAATCAATCAATCGTATTTATTGAGCGCTTACTGTGTGCAGAGCACTGTACTAAGCGCTTGGGAAGTACAAGTTGGCAACACATGGAGACGGTCCCTACCCAACAGTGGGCTCACAGTCAGAACCGTAGATCACAGGCCTGGGAGTTAGAAGGACCTGGATTCTAATCCCGGCTCCACTACTTGTCTGCTGTGTGACCTTGGGCAAGTCACTCCACTTCTCTGGGCCTCAGTTACCTCCATCTGTAAAATGGGGATGAAGACTGTGAGTCTTATGTGGGACTGGAACTGTCCAAACTGATTAGCTTGCATCTACCCCAGCTTAGTATAGTGCCTGGCACAAAGTAGGTGCTTAACAAATGCCACAATTATTATTATTATCATTATTATTATTTTCAATAATGACATCACCTTGCCCAGGCTTTCTATATTTAATTTCAGTGTCTGTCTCCCAAGCCAGATTGAAAGCTGCTTGTGGGCAGAGATCATATTTACTAACAATGGAGCATTCTCCCAAGAACTTTACTACAGGGCTCTGCCCAGAGTAAATGCAAGCAGCATGGCTCAGTGGATAGTGCACGGGCTTGGGAGCCAGAGGTCATGGGTTCTAATCCTGCTTCCCCATGTGTCTGCTGTGTGACCTTGGACAAGTCACTTAACTTCTCTGAGCCTCAGTTACCTCATCTATAAAATGGGGATTAAGACTGTGAGCCCCATGTGGGACAATGTGATCACCTGATATCCCCCCTGGCACTTAGAACAGTGCTTTGCACATAGTAAGCGCTTAACAGATGCCATCATTATTATTATTAAATACCAGTGATTGATTGATAGATCTGAAGTAGACCTGGGGAAGCAGCGTGGCTCAGTGGAAAGAGCACGGGCTTTGGAGTCAGAGGTCATGGGTTCCAATCCCGACTCTGCCACTTGTCAGCTGTGTGACTTTGGGCAAGTCACTTCACTTCTCTGGGCCTCAGTTCCCTCATCTGTAAAATGGGGATGAAGACTGTGAGTCCCACGTGGGACAACCTGATTACCTTGTATCTACCCCAGCGTTTAGAACAGTGCCTTGCACATAGTAAGCGCTTAACAAATACCAACATTATTATTATTATGATTACCTGGGCTGAGCCCTCCTTTTAGTTCCCTACCCGGTTTTGACCTTGACATCTCAGCTGCCAATCAACCCCAAGCTGCCTATGTGGTGGGGTGGGGGGCGGGCACCGCCGCCCCAGTTTTCCCGAGCCAAGGCACCAGCTTTTGAGAGACCGGAGAGTATATGGCACTGTGTTGCCAACTTGTACTTCCCAAGCGCTTAGTACAGTGCTCTGCACACAGTAAGTGCTCAATACGATTGAATGAATGAATGTTGGGGGTGACAAAGAGGTTGGAGGGGCTCGGGACTCAAAATCCTGCTTTCCTGAGGATGGGTAAGTCTTCTAGGCAGGCTGTCCTAAGGGGTTGTTGCCTTCTGCCTCCTCTCAGCTATCCCCACCTCCTGGCCTCCCAACGGGCCAAATGCCCAGGTGATGGACCAGCCAGCCTCCACCCCTTGTAGCCACCTGGATACCCCCTCATCCCCACCTCGAGCAGGAAACTGCTTCTAACCCCCGAGGAGATGCAGCTGCCCCCCTACCCCCAATCTGGATTAGCCTCCTCCAGGCCCCTCTCCCCTCCCTCCCTTTTAATTAAATCCCAGGGCCTAGGGAAACTGCAGGTATTTAGGAGAGATTACCCACATCAAAGGGAGAACTGGCTGGTTGGCTAGTTGTGAACAGCCCATTTCAAAGGCCTTTCACACCTGGAGCTCCCAGCCTGGGGAGATGGCTATCACAGAGCTTTATTAACTCTCACAGGCCCTGGGGGTAGGGCAGCAGGACTGTGTCTGGGAGTACTGCTAGGCACAGCTGGTCTCAACGAGGAGAGCTTGGGTTCGGTACCAGCTGATGTGAATGGCATGAGAGCTTTTAGCTTTGGTTCAAGCAGCTGCGAGTGGCAGGTGTAGAGAAGGGGATCCCTTGGGCCTGGGGTCATAACAGGGGCTCGATCCTTCGACTTACCTCCCCCGGTCAGGCTTTGTCTACAGGGGAGCTGAACCGGGTATGAACCCCTCTCTTCTTTTCCCCGAGGGGGATCAATGCAATCACTGCTGCCACTTTGTGGTGCGTGTAATGCCAAAAAAAGGCAGAAAAATGTCCCGAGTTATAAATCTGTCAGTGGTATTTACTGAGCATTTACTGTGGGCAGAGTGCTGTGCAACAGAATTAGCGGACACGTCCCCTGCCCATAATGTACCATGTGTTGAAGGGGGCTGAAAGAAGAATCTGGGAAGGGACTCAGCCTGGACAATAGCCCTGCTCCACGGTGGGGGAAAGATCCGAGGGCAGCCACTCCTTCCTCATGAGGACATAAGTGCAACATGAAGAGAGCCCCAGGAAGCAAAAAGGTGGAGCGAGAAGGATGTGGAAGGTGAGAGTCAAGCAGTGGGGTAGGTCACTAGGCTCGGAGCCCAGGCACCTCTTCCCTTGGCTTAGGGGAAGCCCCATGTCAGCCCTTCCCTTTCCCCAACAGCCCTGGCTCTCATACAAGCCCAGAAAAAGGCTTTATTCATTCAATCGTATTTATTGAGTGTTTTTCATTCATTCAATCGTATTGAGCGTTTGTGTGCAGAGCACTGTACTAAGCGCTTGGAAAGTACAAGTCGGCAACATCTAGAGATGGTTCCTACCCAACAATGGGCTTTATAAATAATGATGGCATTTGTTAAGTGCTTACTGTGTGCAAAGCACTGTTCTAAGCGTTGGGTCAAGATACAGAGCCTCTGTTACCCCTTGGACCCCTGGGCTGAGGGGGTGGGTAGGGATGACTCCTAGGTGGGGGTAGAATGAGGTCTTGTGTTATAGGTATATATGTTTGTACATATTTATTACTCTATTTTACCTGTACATATCTATTCTATTTATTTTATTTTGTTGTATGTTTGGTTTTGTTCTCTGTCTCCCCTTTTATACTGTAAGCCCACTGTTGGGTAGGGACTGTCTCTATATGTTGCCAACTTGTACTTCCCAAGCGCTTAGTACAGTGCTCTGCACACAGTAAGCGCTCAATAAATACGATTGATTGTGGAGGTGGAACGGTGTCTGGCGGCTCTGGCACAGTAGGGGCCTTCGGAAGTCCCGGACAACTAATCCTAGACCAGTTTCTTGGCTCTCGACCCAGGTACTCCTCTCTTTTTTTCCCATTTCTTTTGCCCTAACTTGGCTGTAGTGCTGACAGGAAAATGCAAGCAAATTGGCAAGCTGAGTTCTGCCCCCACCGAGGTCAGGGCTAGGTCTCTCCAGTGCCCATTGCAGACTGACCTTCGGAGACAAAAAAATCTCCATTTTTGCTCCAGTTTCCCTCCCCTCACGCTATCTCTAGGTCCTCAAGATAGCTTTCACTTCTCCAAAGCTGCTGCTGGCGGAGGCCCAGGCTGGAGCCCAGCAGGAGACTGGGAAAGCAGGGGTGAGAGGTTACGTTAATCTTATAGATTTGGTTATTCTCAGCGGTCAGAGCCACTTTGTTCAAGCATTCCCAGGAGTGGACATGGCCCTGCTCTGGCTTTCCCAGGAGTCTCTGTCACCCTAACAGCTTAAAGCGTCTTCCTCGGAACTCAGCCCGAACCACTAGTTCTGCAGCCCAAGTTTCCCTGGAAAAGCCTTCCTAACCCAGATAATATAAAAAAAGGAAGGACTGAGACTTGACTGGGTATTTGACTCTTCCTCTGGATGGTACTAAGGAGGATGAGCAGCACGGACCTGGGTTCTAATCCTGTCTGCCACTTTGCTGTGTGACCTTAGGCGAGTCACTTCACCTCTCTTTGCCTGTTACCTTATTGGTAAAATGGAGATTGAGACTGGGTCCAGTTTGGTTTGCTTGAATCCACCCCAGTGCTTAGTACAGTGCCAGGCACATAGTAAGTACTTACCAAATTCCGTTATTATTATTAGGATGAGGGCGCTGAGGCTATCAAAAATGTTAGGCTATCTAGAAATGCTATAAATGTGGCTCTTGTTAAGTGCTTACTATGTGCCAAGCACTGGAGTAGATACAAGACTGGGGAAGCAGCGTGGCTCAGTGGAAAGAGCATGGGCTTTGGAGTCGGAGGTCATGGGTTCAAATCCTGGCTCTGCCACATGTCTGCTGTGTGACCTTGGGCAAGTCACTTAACTTCTCTGAGCCTCAGGTACCTCATCTGTAAAATGGGGATTAAGACTGTGAGCCCCACGTGGGACAACCTGATCACCTTGTATCCCCCCAGTGCTTTGCACATAGTAAGCGCTTAACAAATGCCATCATTATTATTATAATCAGGTCCCACACGGGGCTCCCAGTCTAAACAGGAGGGAGAAGAGGAACTGAATCCCAATTTTACAGATGAGGGAACTGAAGCGCAGATAAGTGACTTGCCTAAGGTCACACAGCAGGCATTTGGCAGAAGCACTATTAGAACCCAGATCCTGGAGAAGCAGCGTGGCTCAGTGGAAAGAGCTCAGGCTTTGGAGTCAGAGGATATGGGTTCGAATCCCGGCTCCACCACATGTCTGCTGTGTGACCTTGGGTAAGTCATTTAACTTCTCTGAGCCTCAGTTACCTCATCTGTAAAATGGGGATGAAGACTGTGAGCCCCCCGTGGGACAACCTGATCACCTTGTAATCTTCCCCAGCGCTTAGAACAGTGCTTTGCACATAGTAAGCGCTTAATAAAAATGCCATTATTATTATTATTATCCTCTGACTCTCAGGCTCATGCTCTTTCCAGTAGGCCACACTGCTGCTTCGTTATGCTAGGCTACCTCAGTTCCAACATCTGTAAAATGGGGGCACAGGTCCTAATTTCCCAGGCTCGGTTACCCTTCCACCCACAAAACCCTTGACTCTGGCCTGCAAATCTCAAAGTGCCTACGAGCCAACAAACTGCTGTCCACCGTGAGGGGCTGAATAAGGGTGAGGGTTCGTTGCTCTCCGGGTACGACCCAGTGTCCCTCCCACCGTCTCCGGCTCTGTCTGAAGCACTCTCCAAGCGCTTAATACAGTGCTCTGCACACAGGAGGCGCTCAATAAATACCATTGAATGAGTGAATGAATGCAAGAACAAGGTCAGGCCCGGGATGGGAGGGGGCTGGGGGAATGGGGACGGGTGATTTGCTACTAAACACAAGGGGTTCAGGCTTGGTCCTGGCGGGGGGGAGCTGTGGTCTCAAGGGAAACAATGCCCGGATGGGAATGTTTATTTCCCAGGGATAAACACCAGGAGCCAGGGATTCGTGCGGCTTCTCGGCAGCCAGTGGGGGCGGGAGGGCGCTTCCCCAGCCTCTCCCACCCGGGAGGAGCTCTGCAAATGTCACCTGTGTGACTTTGGGCAAGTCACTTCTCTGGGCCTCAGTTACCTCATCTGTAAAATGGGGATTAAGACTGTGAGTCCCCAGTGGGACAACCTGATTACCTTGTAACTTCCCCAGCGCTTAGAACAGTGCTTTGCGCATAGTAAGCGCTTAATAAATGCCATCATTATTATTATTATTAATTCCAGGGGAGGCTCAGACCAAGGGGCCAGCCTGGCCCTTCGTTGCCCACCCGTGGCCACGGGAAGCCCCCAGGCCCTCCGGCAACACAACCCAAGGGTCTCGAAGGCCGGCACCCTCTACAGAGTCGCAGCGTGGGCTTCTCGTCCCACCTCTCCCTCCTTTAATTCATTCATTCAGTCGTATTTATTGAGCGCTTACTGTGTGTAGAGCACTGTACTAAGCGCTTGGAAAGTACAAGTTGGCAACATAGAGAGACTGGAGGGGCCCTGGGGGCGCAGTCCGGGCCGCCGCTGGGGGGCGCAATTCGGGATCCCGCTGTTGGGGGCTCAGTCCGGGCCGCCGCTGGGGGGCGCAATTCCGGATCCCGCTGTTGGGGGGCTCAGTGCGGGCCGCCGCTAGGGGGCGCAATTCGGGGACTCCATTGGAGACGGGCTCAGTTGGGGTCCCCGCTGGGGGGCGCAGTTGAGAGGCTCCTGCGCGGCTGAGGCTGCGTTGGCCATTGTCACCCCGGGGCTGCGGGAAATTACAATAATAATAATAATAATACTAATGGCATTTGTTCATTCATTCAATCGTATTTATTGAGCGCTTACTGTGCGCTGAGCACTGTACTAAGCGCTTGGGAAGTACAAGTTGGCAACATAAAGAGGCAGTCCCTAGCGCTTACCACTACAAGTCACTTAACTTCTCTGGGCCTCAGGTACCTCATCTGTAAAATGGGGATTAAGATGGTGCGTGGCTCAGCGGAAAGAGCCCGGGATTGGGAGTCAGAGGTCATGGGTTCTAATCCCGGCTCCTCCACTTGTCAGCTGTGTGACTTTGGGCAAGCTACTTAACTTCTCTGGGCCTCAGTTCATCTGTAAAGTGGGGATTAAGACTGTGAGCCCCCTGTGGGACAACCTGATCACCTTGTAGCCTCCCCAGCGCTTAGAACAGTGTTTTGCACATAGTAAGTGCTTAACAAATGCCATTATTATTACTATGGTGAGCCCCATGTGGGATAACCTGATCACCTTGTAGCCTCCCCAGCGCTTAGAACAGTGCTTTGCACATAGTAAGTGCTTAATAAATGCCATTATTATTATGGTGAGCCCCACGTGGTTTAACCTGATCAACTTGTGTCCTCCCCAGCACTTAGAACAGTGCTTGTCACATTGTAAGTGCTTAACAAATGCCATCATTATTTTTATTACAATAAAGCAGTGAATAATAATAATAATGATGGTATCTGTTAAGCTCTTACTATGTGCTAAGCACTGGGGTAGGTACAAGCAGCGTGGCTTAGTGGAAAGAGCCCAAGCTTTGGAGTCAGAGGTCGTGGGTTCAAATCCCACCTCTGCCACTTAGCTGTATGGCTTTGGGCAAGTCACTTAACTTCTCTGAGCCCCCCCACCGTGTGACAACCTGATCACCTAGTAACCTCCCCAGCGCTTAAAACAGTGCTTTGCACGTAGTAATCGCTTAGTAAATGCCATCATTATTATTATTATTATTACAAGGTAATCAGGTTGTCGCACGTGGGGCTCACAGTCTTAATCCCCATTTTACAGATAATAATAATAATAATGATGACAATTATCAAGCGCTTACTATGTGCAAAGCACTGTTCTAAGTGCTGAGGAATTTACAAGGTGATCAGGTTGTCCCATGTGGGGCTCACAGTCTTAATCCCCATTTTACAGAGGAGGGAACTGAGGCCCAGAGAATAATAATGGTAATAATAATAATGATGGCATTTATTAAGCGCTTACTATGTGCAAAGCACTGCTCTAAGCGCTGGGGAAATTTAGAAGGTGATCAGGTTGTCCCACGTGGGGCTCACAGCCTTAATCCCCATTTTACAGATAATAATAATAATGATGGCAGTTATCAAGCGCTTACTATGTGCAAAGCACTGTTCTAAGCACCGGGGAATTTACAAGGTGATCAGGTTGTCCCACGTGGGGCTCACAGTCTTAATCCCCATTTTACAGAGGAGGGAACTGAGGCCCAGAGAATAATAATAGTAATGATAATAATGATGGCATTTATTAAGCGCTTACTATGTGCAAAGCACTGCTCTAATCGCTGGGGAATTTACAAGGTGATCAGGTTGTCCCACATGGGGCTCACAGTCTTAATCCCCATTTTACAGAGGAGGGAACTGAGGCCCAAAGAATAATAATAGTAATAATAATAACGATGAGGTAACAGAGGCCCAGAAGTTAAGTGCCCAAAGTCACACAGCTGACCAGTGTCGGAGCTGGGATTAGAACCCATGACCTCTCACTCCCAAGCCCATGCTCTTTGTGTTAAGCCTCACTGCTTCTCTAAATAAAGAGTAACAGTCCCTGCCCACAATGAGCTCTCAGTCTAGAGGGGGGGGGAATCTGACATTAATACAAATAAACAGACATTAGGGGAGATCAATAAAATGACAGAAGTATAAAAGTTGTGGGGCTGGGAGAGGGGAGAAGAGCTAAGGGAGCAAGTCAGGGTGATGCAGAAGGGAGTGGGAGCTGAGGAATAGTGGGCTTAGTCTGGGAAGGCCTCTTGGAGGAGGTGTGCCTTCAGTAAGTCTTTGAAGGGAGGAGAGTATTTGAGGAGGGAGGGTGTTCCAGGCTAGAGGTACGATGTGGGCTACCATTACCACCACCCGGTCACCTCAGACCCCAGCCAGACCCTGTCACCCTCATCTTTGTGATAATGATAATAATAATATTGGCATTTGTTAAGCGCTTACTATGTGCAAAGCACTGTTCTAAGCGCTGGGGGGGATACAAAGTGATCAAGTTGTCCCATGTGGGGTTCACAGTCTTAATCCCCATTTTACAGATGGGGTAACTGAGGCTCAGAGAAGTTAAGTGACTTGCCCAAGGTCACACAGCAGACGTGGTGGAGTCGGGATTCGAACCCATGACCTCTGACTCCAAAGCCCGTGCTCTTTCCACTGAGCCACGCTGCTTCTCATCCACAAAAGATGAGGAAAAGATTTGTAGACTCTTTTAGACTGTGAGCCCACTGTTGGGAAGGGATTGTCTCTATATGTTGCCAACTTGTACTTCCCAAGCGCTTAGTCCAGTGCTCTGCACACAGTAAGCGCTCATTAAATACGATTGATTGATCTTTGTAGGGAGCAGTTTTCTGTTTTCTCCAGAGACCCTTGGAAACATGGGCCCAACAGCAGCTGGCGGCAGCAGTGACCTCTCCCCCTACCCGAGACCCCGGGGACCCCTCTGCACCCCGATGGGAAAGGAAAGTGACTGAGACCCCCATTGGGCCCCCTCCCCTGACCCCCGCTGACCACTGGGGATTGTTCTTTCCCAACTGTTTCTCTTCCAGGTTAAATCTTGCCAATTTGTACTTCCCAAGCGCTTAGTACAGTGCTCTGCACATAGTGAGCGCTCAATAAATACGATTGTTGATGGTGATGACTCTATTTCCCATCCTGTCACCTCTCAAGCCATCTCCTGGCCAGCCCCTTGAGCCAACCCAAGGATCCTGGTGATAGCTAAGAGGATATGAGGTAGGAGGGGATTTCTCAAACTTTTCCAGGCCCTGTGAGAGCCCTCTCTGGGCTGTAAACACCTCCAAACAAGGATATTCAATCGTCTCCCTGCTCACAGTTCCAGTGTCAAATAATGCACTATTATTATTAATAATATAATAATTATTATTATAATATACACTAATATTATTAGACAGTTCTGGTGTCTAATAATACACTATTATTATTAATAATATAATAATTATTATCATCATATACACTAATATTATTAGACAGTTCCGGTGTCTAATAATAATAAATAAATGTATTATTTATAATAAATAATAATATTTATTTTATAATAAATAAATTATTTATTATAATAAATAAATAATAATGATAAATACTATTAATATTCATTCAATCGTATTTATTGAGCGCTTACTGTGTGCAGAGCACTGTAATAATAATAATGGCATTTATTAAGCACTTACTATGTGCAGAGCACTGTTCTAAGCGCTGGGGGATACAAGGTGATCATGTTATCCCACGTGGGGCTCACAGTCTTCACCCCCATTCTACAGATGAGGCAACTGAGGCACAGAGGAGTTAAGTGACTTACCCAAGGTCACACAGCAGACATGCGGTGGTGGCGGGATTCGAACCCATGACCTCTGACTCCAAAGCCCGGGCTCCTTCCACTGAGCCACGCTGCTGTAGTAAGCACTTGGGAAGTACAAGCTGGCAACATATAATTGATTAATAATAATTATGGCATTCGTTAAGCACTTACCATGTGCCAGGCACTGTACTAAGCACTGGGGTAAATATAAGCACAGTGAGAAGGTAAGAGCCAGAGAAGCGGAGTGTGCGGGCTGGGGTGTAGCGTTCTCTCATCAACTTCTTCAGCTCTTGGAACAGTGCTTGGCACATAGTAAGCGCTTAACAAATACCATCATTATGATTATTATAAGCAAATGGAGTTGGACACAGTCCGGGTCCCACACAGGGCTCAAAGCCTTCATCCCCATTTTACAGATGAGGTATCTGAGACACAGAAGTGATGTGTCTTGCCCAAGGTCACACAGCAGACAAGTGGTGGAGCAGGAATTGGGACCCAGGTTCTTTTGACTCCCATCATCATCATCAATCGTATTTATTGAGTGCTTACTGTGTGCAGAGCACTGTACTAAGCGCTTGGGAAGTACAAATTGGCAACATAGAGAGACAGTCCCTACCCAACAGTGGGCTCACAGTCTAAAAGGGGCTCACAGTCTAAAAGACTCCCATGCCTGTGCTTTATCTACTATGCCATGCTTCTCCTCTATATGTTGCCAACTTGTACTTCCCAAGCGCTTAGTACAGTGCTCTGCACACAGTTGGCGCTCAATAAATACGATTGAATGAATGACCCTTCTTGTCAACCCTGCTTTTTTCATGGACTGCCTTCCCCTGTTCTTCATTCATTCATCCATTCAATTGTATGTACATATCCTTATACCCTGCCATTTCCCCTATCTGTAATTTACTTTAATGTCCGATTCCTCCTCTAGATTGTAAACTCCCTGTGGGCAGGGATCGTGTCTCCCAAGTGCTTAGCACACAAGCATTCAATAACTACAATCGATTGATTTTAATAATACTTAATTATGCCACTTTTTAATAATCCTTGCCAGTATTTCCCAAGCGCTTAGTACATAGTACTAAGCTCTGCACATAGTAAGCGCTCAATAAATACGATTGATGATGATGATTTCCCCTATCTGTAATTTACTTTAATGTCCGACTCCTCCTCTAGATTGTAAACTCCCTGTGGGCAGGGATCTGTCTCCCAAGTGCTTGCCACACAAGCATTCAATAACTACAATCGATCGATTTTAATAATAATTATGCCACTTTTTAATAATCCTTGCACTGTGTCAAGCACTAGGCTAGGTACAAGAGAAGCAGCGTGGCTCAGTGGAAAGAGCCCGGGCTTTGGAGTCAGAGGTCATGGGTTCGAATTCCGGCTCCACCAACTGTCAGCTGTGTGATTTTGGGCAAGTCACTTAATTTCTCTGGGCCTCAGTTCCCTCATCTGTAAAATGGGGATTAAGATTGTGAGTCCCCTGTGGGACAACCTGATCACCTTGTAACCTCCCCAGCACTTAGAACAGTGCTTTACACATAGTAAGCGCTTAATAAGTGTCATTATTATTATTATTACAAGATAATCAGATCAGATGCAGTCCCAGTTCCCTTAGACTGTGAGCCACAAGTGGGACAGGGACTGTGTATGATCTGATTATCTGCTACTTTACCCAACACTCTGTACAGTGCTTAGCACATAGTATGCACTTAATTATTATTCTGACAGTGTATTATTCTCATGGTGTATTCATCAATCGTATTTACTGAGCGCTTACTGTGTGTAGAGCACTGTACTAAGCGTTTGGGAAGTACAAGTTCTTGGGAAGTTCTTGTACGTGGGAAGTAAAGCATGTGTATTCTCACATGCTGCTTGAGAAGCAGCATGGTGTAGTGGATAGAGCCCATGCCTGGGACTCAGAAGGTCATGGGTTCTAATCCCATCTCTGCCACCTGTCTGCTGTGTGACCTTGGGCAAGTCACTTCACTTCTGTGGACCTCAGTTACCTCAGGTGTAAAATGGGGACTGAGACTGTGAGCCCCATATGGGACAAGGACTGTGTACAACCTGCTTTGCTTGTATCCACCCCAGCGCTCAGTACAGTGCCTGGCACAGTGTTTCACAAATATTATTATTATTTCTGTTTCCTCTTGAAGATCATAAACTGTTCTGGCTGCTGCTTCTCCAGGAAAACCCAATACAGCCAGAGCCTGAGTTTCCAGCTCTACCTACAAGAGCCCAGGCCTGGTTAGAATTTGGTTCTGGAGGGGGATTGGGAGATACTGGAGGCAGTGAGGTCATTGTAGTATGCCTCCATTTCAGCTGTGCACCCACTCATTCATTTATTCAATCGTATTTATTGAGCGCTTACTGTGTGCAGAGCACTGTACTAAGCGCTTGGGAAGTACAAATTGGCAACATATAGAGACCGTCCCTACCCAACGACGGGCTCACAGTCTAGAAGATCGACTTCACGATGAAACCCTGAGCCACTTGTCAGGCTGGCTATGTCCTCCAGCGGCGTGGCCTAGTGGAAGGAGCACAGGCCTGGGATTCAGAAGACCTGGGTTCTCAGCCCGGTTCATTCATTCAATCGTATCTATTATCATCATCAATCGTATTTATTGAGCGCTTACTGTG
Source organism: Tachyglossus aculeatus (assembly GCF_015852505.1). Taxonomy (NCBI): domain Eukaryota; kingdom Metazoa; phylum Chordata; class Mammalia; order Monotremata; family Tachyglossidae; genus Tachyglossus; species Tachyglossus aculeatus. The sequence continues at coordinate 20,431,587 of NC_052086.1, read as the reverse complement.
TGCAGAGCACTGTACTAAGTGCTTGGGAAGTACAAGTTGGCAACATATAGAGACAGTCCCTACCCAACAGTGGGCTCACAGTCTAGAAGGGGGAGACAGAGAACAAAACAAATTAACAAAATAAAATAAATAGAAGAAATATGTACAAATAAAATAGAGTAATAAATCTGTACAAAAATATATACAGGTGCTGTGGGGAGGGGAAAGAGGTAAGGCGGGGGGGTGGGGAGAGGAAGGAGGGGGCTCAGTCTGGGTTCCACCACTTGACTGGTCTACTGTGTGTCTTGAGCAAGTCATTAACTTCTCTGTGCCTCAGTTCCCTCATTTGCAAAATGGGGATCCGATATCTGCTCTCCCTTCTAATTTGTGACCCCCCTGTGGGCCGTGATCAGCCTGTTTCTACCCCAGCGTATAGTATAGTGCTTGGCATTTAGTAAATGCTTAGCAAATGCTGTTATTATTATTATTCATTCAGTCAGTCATATTTATTAAGCACTTACTGTGTGCAGAGCACCGTACTAAGCGCTTAGGAGAGTACATCACAACAATAAACAGTCATATTCCCTGCTCACAACGAGCCCACAGTCTAGAGGTGGGGATTCAGACATTAATACAAATGAATAAAATAAAATGGGAGATATGTACATAAGTGATGTGGGCCTGGGAGAGGGAAAGAGCAAAGGGAACAAGTCAGGGCGAAGCAATAAAAAGCAGCATGGCCAATTGAGAAGCAGCGTGGCTCAGAGGAAAGAGCACCGTCTTGGGAGTCTGAGCTCATGGGTTCTAATCCCATCTCCCCCACATATCTGCTGTGTGACCTTGGGCAAGTCACTTAACTTCTCTGAGCCTGTTACCTCATCTGGAAAATGGGGATTAAGACTGTGAGCCCCACGTGGGACAACGTGATCACCTTGTATCCCCCAAGCGCTTAGAACAGTGCTTGGCACATAGTAAGCGCTTAATAAATGCCATTATTATTATTAGTGGAAAGAGCATGAGCCTGGGAGACAGAGGACCTAGATTCTAATCCTGCCTCTGCTACTTGTTTGGTGTGTGACCTTGGGCAAATCATTAGAAGCAGCGTGGCTCAGTGGCAAGAGCCCGGGCTTTGGAGTCAGAGGTCATGGGTTCAAATCCTGACTCCAACGACTGTCAGCTGTGTGACTTTGGGCAAGTCACTTCTCTGTGCCTTAGTTATCTCATATGTAAAATGGGGATTAAGACTGTGAGCCCCACGTGGGACAATCTGATCACCTTGTACCCTCCCCAGCGCTTAGAACAGTGCTTTGCACATAGTAAGTGCTTAATAAATGTCATCATTATGTGAAGAGGCAGCGTAGCTCAGTGGAAAGAGCACGGGCTTTGGAGTCAGAGGGCATGGGTTCAAATCCTGGCTCCACCAACTATCAGCTGTGTGACTTTGGGTAAGTCACTTAACTTCTCTGTGCCTCAGTGACCTCATCTGTAAAATAGGGATTAAGACTGTGAGCCCCCGTGGGACAACCTGATCACCTTGTAAACTCCCCAGCGCTAGAACAGTGCTTTGCACATAGTAAGCGCTTAATAAACGCCATCATTATTATTATCATTCTCTTTGCCTCCTCTTCTGTAAAATGGGCATTAAATCTTCCTCCCTGCTATCTAGACTCTGTATGGGGCAGGGATTGGGTCCAAACTGATAATCTTGTATCTACCCAGCTTTTAGAACAGTGCTTGGCAAATGCCATCATTATTATTATCATTCTCTTTGCCTCCTCATCTGTAAAATGGGCACTAAATCTTTCTCCCTGCTATCTAGGCTCTGTATGGGGCAGGGATTGGGTCCAAACTGATTATCTTGTATCTACCCAGCTTTTAGAACAGTGCTTGGCACCCACTAAGTGCTTATTATTAATCATCATCATCATCACAGTCCTGAACAGTTTGCGGGGAGCAGAATCCACTATCCCCCTTGCCTAGGACCAAGGTCGAGGAGACACCCACTCGAGGCCCTCAAAAACTCAAGAGGTTTAGATCCCAATCAACAACCGAGGAAGAGCAGCCTCAGGCTTCTCAGTAGCCTCTGGTTTTGTTCTCTGTCTCCCCCTTTTAGAGTGTGAGCCCACTGTTGGGTAGGGACTGTCTCTATATGTTGCCAATTTGTTCTTTCCAAGCGCTTAGTACAGTGCTCTGCACATAGTAAGCGCTCAATAAATACGATTGATGAGGATGATGATGATTCACTCCCGGGGCGGTGAGCTTAGTTAGGCGAGACTTAGATTTCTTTCACTCCTTTTGCCTCCGGCTGCTCTCCAAAGACAGGGTGCACTAGGAAAATACCGTGGGCAGATAGTGATCTACAAGATTGAGTCAGAAACGGGCCCCCTTTCAAATCCTCCAATTTGTTTAAGCGGCTTTACTGGCCATCGACAGATCTCTCTCCATTCGGCAAGAACTGAAAGAGGGCGGAGGTGTGAACATTTGCAGGGTCAACGGAGTATCCCCGAAACTCCGGTGGGCGGGGAGGGGGCATCCACTCATTGCCCCTCCCAAACTTTTCAAGTGCTGCTAATGGAGCTTTCACCTCCGCGGCCTACACCCGTCTCCCCTGTTTCAGAGGTGTTAATGAGCAGTGAAGCGGCCAAAAGGTAGGTAGGTAGGTGCGGGGAAGAGAAGCAAGGAATTCTGGAAAACAAGGTGGGGGGGGGAGAGAAGCAAGGAATTCTGGAAAACAAGGAGAAAACACACACACTCTGTCTCTCATTCATTCAATCGTATTTATTGAGCGCTTACTGTGTGTAGAGCACTGTACTAAGCGCTTATAATAATAATAATGACATTTATTAAGCGCTTACTATGTGCAAAGCAGTATTCTAAGCGCTGGGGGAGATACAAGGAGATCAGGTTGTCCCACGGGAGGCTTGCAATCTTAATCTTGTATAATCTTAATCTTAACCTGTATATATGTTTGTACATATTTATTACTCTATCTTGTACATATCTATTCTATTTATTTTATTTTGTTAATATGTTTGGTTTTGTTCTCTGTCTCCCCCTTCTAGACTGTGAGCCCACTGTTGGGTAGGGACTGTCTCTCTATGTTGCCAACTTTTACTTCCCAAGGGCTTAGTACAGTGCTCTGCACACAGTAAGCGCTCAATAAATACGATTGATTGATTGATTAATCCCCATTTACAGATGAGGGAACTGAGGCACAGAGAAATTAAGTGGCTTGCCCAAAGTCACACAGCTGACAAGTGGTGGAGCCGGGATTAGAACCCAAGACCTCTGACTCCCAAACTCGGGCTCTTTCCACTGAGCCATGCTGCTTCTCATCCCCCCCAGCAAATGGCTCACCAACAAGCCACTTTGAGACCGAACCAATTAGGAGCTCGTTGTGGGCCCACTTTGAGACCAAACCAATTAGGAGCTCGTTGTGGGCAGGTTATGTCACTGTTTATTGTTAAGTTCTTACCATGTGCCAAGCACTGTTCAAAGCACTGGGGTGGATACAAGGTAATCAGGTTGTCCCCCGTGGGGCTCCCAGTCTTAATCCCCGTTTTACAGATGAGATAACTGAGACACAGAGAAGTTAAGTGACTTGCCCAAGGTCACCCAGCAGACAAGTGGCCCGTCCTCTGACTCCCAAGCCTGTGCTTTTTCCATTAAGCCACGTTGCTTCTCAATACAGCGTTGTTATATTGTACTTTCCCAAGCGCCTAGCATAGTGTTCTGCACCCAATAAAGTGCTAAATAAATACGATTGAATGAATGAATTAGGAGGCAGAATATTATTAGTAATAATAATAATGGCATTTGTTAAACTCTTACTATGTGCCAAACACTGTTCTAAGCACTGGGGTAGATATGAGGTTGTCCCACTTGGGGCTCACAATCAATCCCCATTTTACAGGTGAGAGAATTGAGGCACAGAGAAGTTGTGACTTTCCCAAAGTCACACAGCTGGTAAATGACAGAACTGGGATTAGAACCCATGACCACTGACTCACAAACCCATGCTTTTTGCTTTAAGCCACGCTGCTACTCAATACAATATTGTTGTCTTGTACTTTCCCAAGCGCCTAGCATAGTGCTCTGTAATTAATAATTAATGATGGTATTGGTTAAGCGCTTACTATGTGCAAAGCACCGTTCTAAGCGCTGGGGAGGTTACAAGGTGATCAGGTTGTCCCACGGGGAGCTCACAGTTTTAATCCCCATTTTAAGAATAATAATAATTGGCATTTGTTAAGCGCTTACTATGTGCAAAGCACTTTTCTAAGTGCTGGGGAGGATACAGGGTGATCAGGTTGTCCCACGCGGGGCTCACAGTCTTAATCCCCATTTTACAGGTGAGGTAACTGAGGCCCAGAGAAGTTAAGCACTTAGTACAGTGCGCTGCACACAGTAAGCGCTCAATAAATACAATTGATTGATTGATTGATGAAGTGACTTGCCCAAGATCACACAGCAGACACGTGGTGGAGTCGGAATTCAAACCCATGACCTCTGACTCCCAAGCCCGGGCTCTTTCCACTGAGCCACGCAACTGAGGCCCAGGGAAGTGAAGTGACTTGCCCAAAGTCACACAGCTGACAGTTGGTGGAGCCGGGATTTGAACCCATGACCTCTTCCTCCCTTCAAGGCCCTGCTGAGAGCTCACCTCCTCCAGGAGGCCTTCCCAGACTGAGCCCCCTCCTTCCTCTCCCCCTCATCCCCCTCTCCATCCCCCCTGTCTTGCCTCCTTCCCTTCCCCACAGCACCTGTATATACGTATATATGATTGTACATATTTATTACTCTATTTTACTTGTACATATCTATTCTATTTATTTTATTTTGTTAATATGTTTGGTTTTGTTGTCTGTCTCCCCCTTCTAGACTGTGAGCCCACTGTTGGGTAGGGACCGTCTCTAGATGTTGCCAACTTCTACTTCCCAAGCGCTTAGTACAGTGCTCTGCACTCAGTAATTGCTCAATAAATACGATTGATTGATTGATTGACTCCAAAGCCCGTGCTCTTTTCACTGAGCCACGCTGCTTCTCAGTAAGCGCTCAATAAATACGATTGATTGATTGATTGACTCCAAAGCCCGTGCTCTTTTCACTGAGCCACACTGCTTCTCAGTAAGCGCTCAATAAATACGATTGAATGAGTGAGTCAGGAGGCAGAACTGGTCTGAGGGTCGAGGAGGGAGGGAGGGAGGGGGCCTTGGGGGCGTCTCCAAGTTGGCTATTGCTGGCCCTGCCGTTCTATTCGGATGGGGATGCCCCTGGCCTGTCCCTCCGGGCTTAGTGGCCTCCATCAATCAATCAATCAATTGTATTTATTGAGCGCTTACTGTGTGCAGAGCACCGTACTAAGCGCTTGGGAAGTACAAGCTGGCAACATAGAGAGACAGTCCCTACCCAACAGTGGGCTCACGGTCTAGAAGATAACATCTCCAGCTCCATAAACAAGCCCCAGGCCAGGGGCCGCAGCCCTGATTAGCACATTGTCATTAAGCCCAACTGATAGGCCCTGCAGACCTGCCCCACAGCCAAGAACCTGCCAGGCACGGAAGGGAAAGTGATTTATAAAGCTGGAAACCCATAAATTCCCTGTCCTGGACACTCCCGACTCCCAGAACCCATCCATCAGGACCGGGGAGCGGAGGGGCATAACCCCAAGGGAAGGCGGTCCCATCCCCGCCTCCCTCCAGGCTGATGGGGCAGGGGCCTGCCGCCCACTGTTCTGAGATCAATCGATCAATCAATCGTATTTATTGAGCGCTTACTGTGTGCAGAGCACTGGACTAAGCGCTTGGGAAGTACAAGTTGGCAACATATAGAGACAGTCCCTACCCAACAGTGGGCTCACAGTCTAAAAGGGGGAGACAGAGAACAAAACCAAACATACTAACAAAATAAAATAAATAGAATAGGCATGTACAAGTAAAATAAATAGAGTAATAAATATGTACAAACATATATACATATATACAGGTGCTGTGGGGAAGGGAAGGAGGTAAGATGGGGGGGATGGAGAGGGAAGATCCAGACAGGGAAGAGATTTTAGAGATTTTACATTATACTGGAGAAGCAGCGTGGCTCAGTGGAAAGAGCCCGGGCTTTGGAGTCGGAGGCCATGGGTTCGAATCCTGGCTCTGCCAACTGTCAGCTGTGTGAGTTTGGGCAAGTCACTTAATAATAATAATAATGTTGGTATTTGTTAAGCGCTTACTATGTGCAAAGCACTGTTCTAAGCGCTGGGGGGAACACAAGGAGATGAGGTTGTCCCATGTGGGGCTCACAGTCTTAATCCCCATTTTACAGATGAGGGAACTGAGGCACAGAGAAGTGTAGTGACTTGCCCAACGTCACACAGTAGACATGTGGTGGAGGCGGGATTCGAACCCATGACCTCTGACTCCCAAGCCCTCACTCTTTCCACTGAGCCACGCTGCTTCTCTACTTCTCTGTGCCTCAGTTCCCTCATCTGTAAAATGGGGATTAAGACTGTGAGCCCCCCATGGGAAAACCTGATCACCTTGTAACCTCCCCAGTGCTTAGAACAGTGCTTTGCACATAGTAAGCACTTAGTAAATGCCATTATTATTATTATTTTACTTATAGAATTTGTGCCTCTCTGTGTGTGTGTGTGTGTGTGTGTGTGTGATATTCTCTTTCATTCATCCAGTAGTATTTATTGAACGCTTACGTTGTGCAGAGCACTGCCCTAAGCGCTTAAGAAAATACAACAATAAACGGTGACATTCCCTGTCCACAAGGAGCTTACAGTCTGGAGCAGGGGAGACAGACATTAGTACAAATCAATACAAATCAATACAGATATGTATGTAAGTGATGTGGGACTCTTGGGAAGCAGCATGGCATAGTGGAGAGAGCATGGGCGTCAGAAGATCGTGGGTTCTAATCCCTATCATCATCATCATCATCAATCGTATTTATTGAGTGCTTACTGTGTGCAGAGCACTGTACTAAGCGCTTGGGAAGTACAAGTTGGCAACATATAGAGACAGTCCCTACCCAACAGTGGGCTCACAGTCTAAAAGGGGTACTCTGCCACTTTGCTGTTACTTTGAGCAAGTCACTTAACTTCTCGTTCCCTCAGTTACTTCATCTGTAAAATGGGGATTAAGACTGTGAACCCCATGTGGGACCGGGACTGTATCTAACATGAAAACCTTGCATCTACCCCAGTGCGTAGTACAGTGCCTGGCACATAGTAGGAGTTTAACAAATACCATAAAAAAATCCAGTGTGAACACAAAGACGCTTTCCCGCTATAATAATAATAATAATGGTGGTGGTATTTCATTCATTCATTCAATCGTATTTATTGAGCACTTATGGTGTGCAGAGCACTGTACTAAGCGCTTGGGAAGTACAAGTTGGCAACATATAGAGACGATCCCTACCCAACAGTGGGCTCTGTTAAGCACTTACTATGTGCAAGACACTGTTCTGAGCGCTGGGGGGGAATACAAGGTGATCAGGTTTTCCCACAGGTTTTCCCAGTCTTAATCCCCATTTTACAGATGAGGTAACTGAAGCACAGAGAAGTTAAGTGACTTGCCCAAAGTCACACATCTGACAATTGGCAGAGCCGGGATTTGAACCCGTGACCTCTGACTCCAAAGCCTATGGGAGCTAGGAGGCTTGGCAAGTGTAGCACTTATTAGAGAAGCAATGAGGGCTAGTGAAAAGAGTCTGAGGACCTGAGCTCTAAACCCAACTCTGCCACTTGTCTGTTGTATGACTTTGGGCAAGTCACTTAACTTCTCTGTGCCTCAGTTACCTCATCTGTAAAATGGGAATTAAAAATGTGAACTCCATGAGGGACAACCTGATTACCCTGTATTTACTGCAGCACTTAGAACAGTGCTTGGCACATAGTAAGCACTTAACACATAGCATAATTATTATTATAGGGGATAGGTGTTTGTGTCCAGTCTAATTGTCTTGTATCTATCCCAGCTCTCAGTACAGTGATTGGCACATAGTGAACACATAACATCACATTTTTATTAATAATAATAATAATGGCATTTATTAAGCGCTTACTATGTGCCAAGCACTGTTCATTCATTCATTCATTCAATTGTATTTATTGAGCGCTTACTGTGTGCAGAGCACTGTACTAAGCGCTTGGGAAGTACAAGTTGGCAACATATAGAGACTGTCCCTACCCAGCAACGGGCTCACAGTCTAGAAGGGGGAGACAGACAACAAAACATGTGGACAGGCGTCAAGTCAGAATAAATAGAAATAAAGCTAGATGCACATCATTAACAAAATAAATAGAACAGTCAATCTGTACAAGTAAAATAAATAGAGTAATAAATCTGTACTAAGCACTGGGGAGGATATAAGGTAATCAGGTTGTCCCACGGGGGCTCACAGTATTAATCCCCGTTTTACAGATGAGGTAACTGAGGCGCAGAGAAGTTGTGACTTGCCCAAAGTCACACAGCTGACAAGTGGCGGAGCTGGGATTTGAACCCATGACCTCTGACTCCAAAGCCCGGGCTCTTTCCACTGAGCCACGCTGCTTCCCTATAATTCCCAATAATTATTATTATTATTGTTACAGGGCTCTGCACACAGTGTTCAGTCCATGGTTTTTATAAGCGTTAAAAAAAACATTGAATAATGAATTTCAATGATCAGGAGAACCCCACTTGCCCAGCCATCCCTCATTTCTGAGCCAAACCAGTGGATGCCTGTTTACTTTTTTCGTTGTTTGTCTCCCCACTTCTAGACTGTGAGCCCGTTGTGGGCAGGGATTGTCCCAATTTGTTGCTGAATAGTACTTCCAAGCGCTTAGTACAGTGTTCTGCACACAGTGAGCGCTCAATAAATATAATTGAATGAATGAATGAAAGCCAATGGAAGCTGAAGTCCTGAACATTGCGGGAGTTGGCGTACTCTGCTGCCCCCTATTGGTCATATTTGTGCAACAACAACAACAATAATAATAATAATAATAATAATAATAATGACATTTATTAAGCACTTACTATGTGCAAAGCACTGTTCTAAGCGCTGGGGAGGTTACAAGGTGATCAGGTTGTCCCACGTGGAGCTCACAGTCTTAATCCCCATTTTACAGATGAGGTAACTGAGGCACAGAGAAGCTAAGTGACTTGCCCAAAGTCGCACAGCTGACAACTGGTGGAGCCGGGGTTTGAACCCATGACCTCTGACTCCAAAGCCTAAGCTCTTTTCCACTGAGCCACGCTGCTTCTCTAATGGCCACCAATGGCCACCAGTGTCTGGTACCTGGCCCTGACTTCATTAGCTCCTGTAGTTAATAATAATAATAATAATAATAATAATAACAACAATAATAATAATAATAATAATGATGATGATAGTATTTGTTAAGCGCTTACTATGTGCAATGCACTGCTCTAAGCACTGGGGAGGTTACAAGAGGATCAGGTTGTCCCATGCGGGGCTCACAGTTTTAATCCCCATTTTTTTACAGATGAGGTAACTGAGGCCCAGAGAAGTGAAGTGACTGCCCAAAGTCACACACCTGACAGCGGAGCCGGGATTTGAACCCATGACCTCTGACTCCAAAGCCCGTGCTCTTTCCACTGAGCCACACTGCTTCTTGTGTTGTCCCCTAACGCTCCTACTTGCAGCTACATCTCGGGTCTTAATAGTTCTTTTTAATCATCATCATCATCAATCGCATTTATTGAGCGCTTACTGTGTGCAGAGCACTGTACTAAGCGCTTGGGAAGTACAAGTTGGCAACATATAGAGACAGTCCCTACCCAACAGTGGGCTCACAGTCTAAAAGGGGGAGACAGAGAACAAAACCAAACATACTAACAAAATAAAATAAATAGAATAGATATGTACAAGTAACATAAATAAATAGAGTAACAAATATGTACAAACATATATACATATATACAGGTGCTGTGGGGAAGGGAAGGAGGTAAGATGGGGAGGATGGAGGGGGGACGAGGGGGAGAGGAAGGAAGGGGCTCAGTCTGGGCTCAGTTTTTAATGGTATTTGTTAAGCACTTACTATGTGCCATGCACTGTAGTAAGTGTTGAGGTGGATACAAGCTAGTCAGGCTGGAGCTCACAATCTTAATTGCAGGGATTGCAGCGTGGCTCAGTGGAAAGAGCTCGGGTTTGGGAGCCAGAGGTCATGGGTTCTAATCCCGGCTCCGCCACTTCTCAGCTGTGTGACTTTGGGCAAGTCAGTTAACTTCTCTGTGCCTCAGTGACCTCATCTGTAAAAGACTGTGAGCCCCATGTGGGACAACCTGATCACCTTGTATCCCCCCCAGTGCTTAGAACAGTGCTTTGCACTTAGTAAGTGCTTAACAAACGCCATTATTATTATTATTATTAATCTTATGGGCGGGAAACATGACTACTAACTCTGTTATATTGTATTCTCCCAAGCACTCAGTACAGTGCTCTGCGGACAGTAAGCCTCAGTAAATACAATTGATTAATTGATTAATCCCCATTTTATGGATGGGGTAACTGAGGCACAGGTAAGCTAAGTGACTTGTCCAAGGTCACACAGCAGACAAATGGAGGAGCCGGGATTTGCGTCCCCACTATTTGTAAAGCTATTTTGTCTGTCTGTCCACCCCATTTGAATGTAAACTTGTATAGGATAGTGATTATGTATCTTGCTTCTACTGTACTCTCCCAATAACTTATGCAGTACGCAGTAGGAGCTCAGTAAATGCTGACAATGGTAATCAATCCATCAGTGGTCTTTACTGAGCACTTACTCTGTGCAGAGCACTGTACCAAGCACTTGAGAGAGTAAAATAAAGTTGGTAGGCCCAAATCCGTTCCTCAAGAATTGTATCATCTAGTGAGACAGATAGACAATCAATCGATAGTATTTATTGAGTGCTCACTATATACAGAGACATTAAAATTAATTACAGATAGAATATGGACATAAGTGCTGCGGGGCGGGGAGAGGTGAGTATTGGCGTACTTAGGGGATATGGAGTCAAGTGCACAGGTGACACAGAAGAGGAGGAGAAGATGGAAGTTTTTCTGGGAGAGATTCATTCGTTCAATCACATTTATTGAGCGCTTACTGTGTGCAGAGCACAGCACTAAGCACGTGGGAGAGTACAATACAACAATAAACAGACACGTTCCCTGCCCACAATGGCCTTTCAGTCTAGAGATGGGGAGAGATGTGATTCTAGTAGGGCTCTGAAAATGGGGAGAGTGGTGGTCTGTTTGCTATGAAGGGAAGAATAATAATAATAGCAATGTTTGTTAAGCGCTTACTACATGCCAAGCATTGTTCTAAACACTGGGGTAGATACAAGGTAATCAGGGTGTCCCACGTGGGGCTCACAGTCTTCATCCCCGTTTTACAGATGAGGTAAATGTGAGGCACAGAGAAGTTAAGTTAAGCTTCTAGACTGTGAGCCCGCTGTTGGGTAGGGACTGTCTCTATATGTTGCCGACTTGTACTTCCCAAGCGCTTAGTACAGTGCTCTGCACACAGTAAGCGCTCAATAGATACGATTGATTGATTGATTAAGTGCCTTCACAGCTGATAAGTGGCAGAGCCGGGATTAGAACCCACGACCTCTGACTCCCGAGCCCATCCTCTTTCCACTAAACCATGCTGCATCATGCTGGGATTATGGCAAAGTTCACTTTTGGTGTGAAAAGGCCAGTGTAGACCCCCAAATCAATCAATTGATGGGATTTATTGATCAGTTGCTGGGTACAGAGGCCCAGACTAGGCACTTGAGCAAATACAGTACAATAGAGTTGGCAATAATAATAATAATAATAATAATAATAATAATAATAATTGTGGTATTATTATTAAACACTTACTATGTGCCAAGCACTGTTCTAAGCACTGAGGTAGATACAAGATAATCAGGTTGGACATAGTCCATGTCCCTCATGGGGCTCACAATCTTGATTCCCATTTTACAGATGAGGTAACTGAGGCCCAGAGAAGTTAAGTAACTTTCCCAAGGTCACACAGCAGACATGTTGCAGAGCTGGGATTAGCGTAGACATGCTCCCTGACAACAGGGAGTTTACAGTCTAGTCCTGCTGTGCCCCCTTGAACCTGTCCACACTTGTGTTGGTTGTTTGCAGGCCCTAATTTCACTTTTGATTCCTAGTCCTCAATGGATGTGGCTACACTGAGAAGCAGGGTGGCCTAATGGAGAGAGCAGGCCCTGGGAATCAGAAGGATCTGGGTTCTAATTCTGACTTCACCATCTGTCCGCTGCTGTGTGACCTTGGGCAAGTCACTTCACTTCTCTGTGCCTCAATTACCTCATCCTTAAAGTGGGGATTAAGATTGTGAGCTCACTGCGGCCTGGGAATGTGTCTGTAATGTTGTTATAGTGCATTCTCCCAAGTGCTTAGTACAGTGCTCTGCACACACTAAGCACTCAATGAATAGGATTGATTGACTGTGACCCCATATGGGACATGGACTATGTCCAACCTGATTACCTTGTATCTATCCTGAGGCTTAGGACAGTGTCTGGCACGTAGTAAGTGCTTAACGTATACCAAAAAAATAGAGAGAATGTGTTTTTTTGGTGACGGTTTATTAAAAGAAAGCCCTCTTCAAACAGAATGAGCCAATGCAGGAGTGAATTCATTCATTCATTCAATCGTATTTATTGAGCGCTTACTGTGTGCAGAGCACTGTACTAAGCGCTTGGGAAGTACAAGTTGGCAACATATAGAGACCGTCCCTACCCAACAGTGGGCTCACATCTAGAAATGCAGTCCAGCCCTGCTTTACTTTGGCTCTCCCGAGTGGACTGTCTCTATATGTTGCCAACTTGTATTTCCCAAGCGCTTAGTACAGTGCTCTGCACACAGTAAGCGCTCAATAAATACGATTGATGATGATGATGATGATGATGCCTCCAAATCTCCCACAATCCCTTGCGCTCACCTTTCCTTCCTTCATTCGCTCTTTTGGTTTTCAGAGAGAATAATAATCATGATGGTATTTGTTAAGCATTTACTATGTGCGAAGCACTGTTCTAAGCACTGCAGGAGGATACAAGGTGATCAGGTTGTCCCACATGGGGCTCACAGTTTTAATCCCCATTTTACAGATGAGGTAACTGAGGCACAGAGAAATTAAGTGACTGGCCCAAAGTCACACAGCTGACAAATGGTGGAGCCGGGATTAGAACCCATGACCTCTGACTCCCAAGCCCGGGCTCTTTCCACTGAGCCACGCTTCTGGGTTTGCCTGGTTTAGCCTGTAGCGTCCCATTCTGGTCATATGACCAGATTCCTGGTCCCTTCAAGCCCTACTGAGAGCTCACCTCCTCCAGGAGGCCTTCCCAGACTGAGCCCCCTCCTTCCTCTCCCCCTCACCCCCCCATCCCCCAGTCTTACCTCCTTCCCCTCCCCACAGCACCTGTATATATGTTTGTACATATTTATTACTCTATTTTACTTGTACATATTTATTCTATTTATTTTATTTTGTTAATATGTTTTGTTTTGTTGTCCGTCTCCCCCTTCTAGACTGTGAGCCCGCTGTTGGGTAGGGACCATCTCTATATGTTGCCAACTTGTACTTCCCAAGCGCTCAGTACAGTGCTCTGCACACAGTAAGCGCTCAATAAAGACGATTGATGATGATGATATTTATTCTATTTATTTTATTTAGTTAATATGTTTTGTTTTGGTGTGTCTCCCCCTTCTAGACTGTGAGCCCGCTGTTGGGTAGGGACCGTCTCTATATGTTGCCAACTTGGACTTCCCAAGCGCTCAGTACAGTGCTCTGCACACAGTAAGCGCTCAATAAATACGATTGAGTGAATGAATGAATGAATATGAGATAAAGACCCAAGAAGAGAGGTCCCTCTTGGTTTTGAGAAAGAAGCAACAAATAATTTAAAAGGGAAAAAGCCCACCCAGATTTTTAAGTGCCCCGCCACCGTCCTCCCCCCACCCTCCACCCCCACCCCCTTCCTTCTCTGGCGACAGGACTTAAAGAAAACTGGCTGATGGGCAGGGCCTGCAGCCTCCCTCCCACCCTCCACCCCCCAACACCTGTTGTGGCTGAGGACACCACCATCCTTCCCCTCCCAGGAGCCGCTGGGTGTCATCCTTTGACTCCTATCAATCAATTGACCCATCAGTATTCATTCAATCGTATTTATTGAGCACTTACTGCATGCAGAGCACTGTGCTGAGCATTTGCTGTGTGCTGAGGACTATACTTGGTAGACAGGATCCCTGCCCTCCAGCGTGGCCTAACAGAGCACGGGACTGGAAGTCAGAAGGACCTGGGTTCTGGTTCAGGCTCCACCTCCTGTCTGCTTTGCGATCTTGGGCAAGTCACTTAACTTCTCTGTGCCTCAGTTTCCTCATCTTTAAAATGGGGATTGAGATTGCGAACTCCATGTAGGACAGAGACTGTGGGGCAGCATGATTAACTTGCATCTACCCCAGCGTTTAGTACAGTGCCTGGTACGTAGTAAGCGCTTAACAAATACCATTTTAGAAAATCTAGTTGGGGGACAGACATTTAAATAAATTACAGATAAGGGAAGCAGCAGAATAGGTGTTGGGGCCTAGTGGATAGAGCTCGGGCCTAGGAGTCAGAAGGTCACGGGTTCTAATTCCGGCTCCTCCGCTTGTCTGCTGTATGACCTTGGGCAAATCACTTAGCTTCTCTGCGCCTCAGTTCCCTCATCTGTAAAGTGGGGATTAAGACTGTGAGCCCTACGTGGGACAGGGACTTTGTCCAACCCGATTATACTGTATCTACCCTATTGACATAAAATGTCTTTATTGGCATTGACATCCCCCTCACCCCCTCCTCCCCCTCCCCATCTCCCCTGCCTTACCTCCTTCCCCTCCCCACAGCATCTGTATATATGTATATGTGTATACATGTTTGTACATATTTATTACTCTATTTTACTTGTACATATTTATTCTATTTATTTTATTTTGTTAATATGTTTTGTTTTGTTGTCTGTCTCCCCCTTCTAGACTGTGAGCCCACTGTTGGGTAGGGACCGTCTCTATATGTTGCCAACTTGTACTTCCCAGCTCTTAATACAGTGCTGTGCACACGGTAAGCGCTCAATAAATACGATGTAATGAATGAATGACATAACCAGTTCTATGTCATACTCTCCCCAGAGCTTAGTACAGTGTTCTGCACACAGTAAATGCTCAATAAATACAGTTGATTGATTGAGGGAGAATAGGGTGGGGAGATGATATTTGCCTTCCACATGCAACTTGCCCCTAAATCCTGAATAATATTAAATAGATCCACACCTTCCTCTTCTCCCTAGCTCAAGCTCTGATCACCTCCCAGCTGAATGAATCAATCAATGGTTTTTATTAAGCATTTACTGTGTGCAGAACAATGTACTAAGCTCTTGAGAGTACAACAGAGTTGGTAGACATGTTCCCTGCCTACAATAAGCTTATGGTTTAGAAACCCTGGAAGCATCACCTCACAGGCTTCTCTTTATTTTTTTAAATGGTATTTGTTAAGCTCTTACTATGTGCCAGGCAATGTTTTGAGCTCTGAGGTGAATACAAGCAAATCAGTTTGGACAAAGTCCCTGCCCCAGATGAGGCTCACAGGCTGGAACCATCCAGAACACGGTTCAAACCAGGGAAATAGTGAGGTCTGGCCCGGCAGCTCTGGTCCGGACCACTTCCCAGCGGATTTGCCTTTTCCATCCTCTGAGGCTGCGGCTCCCCGCTCTGAGGATGGGGATTCTGGACAAGAGTCTGTCTCCACAGCAGGCCAGAGGATAATCAGGTTAAGGGAAGCCTGCGCAACAATGAAACGGGAGACGGGTGTGACTAGCCAGACTTCCTCCATGTCCTTCCGCACTGAGGGAAGCAGGACGGCTGCTTTGGCAGAGGGTCCAGTCGCCCAACCCTTCCTCGATTTCAAACCCTATGTGGTTTTTCCCTCGGGCAGGGGGTGAGGTTAAGTTATTGGGCTCCTTGTTCCCCATTGAAAAACTTTTTTGGGCCACTGCCAACCACAAAAATATCTCTAACTTAGGCATCATCCTTGACTCCTCTCTCTCATTCAAACCACATATTCAGTCTATCACTAAATGCTGTCAGTTCAACTTTCACATTGCTAAAATCCACCCCTTCCTCTCCATCCAAACAGTTACCACGTTAATCCAAGCATTTCTCCTATTCCGCCCTGTTTACCATGTCAGCCTTCTTGTTGACCTCCCTGCCTACTGTTTCTCACCACTCTAGTCCATACTTCACTCTGATGCCTGGGTCATTTTTCTACAGAAATGTTCAGTCCATGTTTCTCCACTCCACAAGAAACTCCAGGGGTTGCTCATCGAACTCCACGTCAAACAGAAACTCCTAACCATCAGCTTTAAAACTCAATCAATTTATCCCCTCCTACCTCACCTCGCTGCTCTCATACTACAACCCACCCTGCATACTTTGCTCCTCTAATGACAATCTACTCACTGTACCTTGATCTCAACTACCTCGCCGCCCCGCCGACCTCTCACCTACGTCCTGCCTCTGGCCTGTAACGTCCTCCCTCTTCATATCCGCCAGATGATTACTCTCCCCACCTTCAAAGCCTTATTGAAGGCACATCTCCAAGAGGCTTTCCATGACTAAATCCTCATTTCCCCTATTCCCTCTCCCTTCTGCATTGTCCTTGCTTGTGGGTTTATGTCCTTTATTCATCCCACATTGCACATATCCGCAATTTATTTTAAAGTCTGTCTCTCCCTCTAGACTTGCGAGCTCCTTCTGGGCAGGGAACATATCTACCAAAACTGTTACATCGAATCCTTCTAAGCTTATCACCGTGGTTGAATGACGGTCTTCCATCTAGACTGTAAACTCCTTGATGATGATGATTGTGGTATTTGTTAAGAGCTTTCTAAATGCCAAGCAACTGTACTGAGTACTGGGGTAGGGACCAGATAATCAGGCCCCACATGGGGCTCACAGTCTAAATAGGAGGGAGAACAGTTATTGAATCCCCCGCTTTTGCATATGAGGGAAATGAGCCACAGAGAAGTTAAGTGAGTTGACCTAGGTCACATAGCAGGTAAGTAATGGAGGCAGGATTAGAATCCTGGTCTTCCAACTCTCAGTCCCTTACTCTTTTCACTAGGCTGTGCTGCTTCTCATTGAGGGCAGGGAATGTGTCTACCAACTCTGTTAAATTGTACTCTCCGAAGTGCTTAGTACAGTGCTTTGCACTCAGTAAGTGCTCAGTAAATATGAGTGATTGAGTGACAGCTAGGACTTTGATGCTTAAAGTCTGTTGAGTTGGAAGAATTTCCTAGAGGTGTGGCAGTATATTCGGACATTCAGGACTCATTCTGCAGCGTGGCTGGGGTCCCCCTCTCCACCCCCCCATCTTACCTCCTTCCCTTCCCCACAGCACCTGTATATATGTATATATGTTTGTACATATTTGTTACTCTATTTTACTTGTACATATCTATTCTATTTATTTTATTTTGCTAGTATGTTTGGTTTTGTTCTCTGTCTCCCCCTTTTAGACTGTGAGCCCACTGTTGGGTAGGGACTGTCTCTATATGTTGCCAACTTGTACTTCCCAAGCGCTTAGTACAGTGCTCTGCACACAGTAAGCGCTCAATAAATACGATTGATGATGATAATGATGATGATTAAGGCTGTGAGCCCCACATAAGACAGAGACTGTGTCCAACCCGATTTGCTCGTATCTACTCCAGCGCGTTGTACAGTCCCTGGCACGTAGTAAGCACTTAACAAATACCACAATTATTATTATTATTATGAAATAGACTGGACAAAGCACCGCAGACTGACATGGCCAACCCTGTCTCTACAAAGTAGCTTCAGAATCGTAATGAACATATCAGGGCAGCCACATTTTCCTAGTGATTTCCAGACCCCAGATCTACAGATGATGTCAAACACTTTCATAGGAGTTATGAAAATTCTAGAGGTCTCAGGGTTGCTCTCTGCATGTTCCTTGCATCTGGTGTGCTGAAAAAATAATGTCTGCTGCACTATGTAATCCATTTCTCCCAGCTTTGATCAAATGATACTGATAGGGATAGGGCTGATAGTGGTGAGGATAAGGTTGTGGGATGGCTTCACTCCCTCAGCTAAAAACTCAAGGGTTGCCCATTACATCGTCCTCACAGCAATGGCATCTGTGCTGGGAGCCATTTCTGGGAGGAGCAACCCTATCTGTGGGGGTCCCGCAACTCCCCCAGCCCCAAGTCTACCAAGTTACTCCTCCAGAGGGGCTTCTCCTCGGGTTGAAGGGCTTGGGGCCTGGATGTACCCGGGGATCTGGGGTGCCCCGAATGTTGGGTCCAGGGGCTGGAGTTCAGGGAGAGAAGCAGTGTGGCTCAGTGGAAAGAGCACAGGTTTGGGAGTCAGAGGATGTGGGTTCTAATCCCGGCTCTGCCACTCGTCTACTGCATGACCTTGGGCAAGACACTTAACATCTCTATGGCGTATTTCCTCATCTGTAAAATGGGGATTAAGACTGTGAGTCCCCTGTGGGACAAGCTGATTTCCTTGTATCCACCCCAGCGCTTAGAACAGTGCTTGGCATATAGAAAGCACTTAGCAAATACTATAATTATTATTATTATGGAGGCTGGGGGTGGGGTCCAGGGTCTGGAGTCCAGGGGGTCGTGGGGTTTGGGTGCAGCATCTCATTCATTCATTCATGCATTCATTCAATCATATTTATTGAGCACTCACTGTGTGCAGAGCACTGTACTAAGCGCTTGGAAAGCGCTAAGCGCTCTGATCTCTCTTCCTCTTGTCTCTCCCCACTTCAGTCTATACTTCACTCTGCTGCCCAGATTATCTTTGTACAGAAACGCTCTGGGAATGTTACTTCCCTCCTCAAAAATCTCCAGTGGTTGCCTATCAACCTACGAATCAAGCAAAACTTCTCACTCTCGGCTTCAAGGCTGTCCATCACCTCGCCCCCTCCTACCTCACCTCCCTTCTCTCCTTCTCCAGCCCAGCCCGCACCCTCAGCTTCTCTGCCACTAACCTTCCTCACCGGGCCTCGTTCTCGCCTGTCCCACCATTGACCCCCGGCCCACGTCCTTCCCCTGGCCTGGAATGCCCTCCCTCCACACATCCTCCAAGCTAGCTCTCTTCCTCCCTTCAAAGCCCTACTGAGAGCCCACCTCCTCCAGGAGGCCTTCCCAGACTGAGCCCCCTTTTTCCTCTCCTCCTCCCCATCCCCCCCGCCCTACCCCCTTCCCATCCCCATAGCACTTGTATATATTTGTACAGATTTATTACTCTATTTATTTTACTTGTACATATTTGCTACTCTTATTTTGTTAATGATGTGCATATAGCTGTAATTCTATATATTCTGATGGTTTTGACACCTGTCTACATGTTTTGTTTTGTTGTCTGCCTCCCCCCTTCTAGACTGTGAGCCTGATGTTGGGTAGGGACCGTCTCTATGTGTTGCCGGCTTGTACTTCCCAAACGCTTAGTACAGTGCTCTGCACACAGTAAGCGCTCAATAAATATGATTGAATGAATGAAAGTACAGTTCAGCAACAAAGAGAGACAATCCCTGCCCAAAACGGGCTCACAGTCTAGAAGGGAAGAGACAGGCACCAAAACAAGTAAACAGGCATCAATAGCGTCAAGATAAATAAATAGAATTAGAATAGAATAAATAGCATAGATATATACACATTGTTAATATAAATGAATAGAATTATAAATATGTACATATATACACAAGTGCTGTGCCGGGGGAGGGGAGGAGGTGGAGCAAAGGGAGGGAGTCAGGGTGATGGGGAGGGGACGGGGAGCAGGGGAAAAGGGGGGCTTAGTCTGGGAAAGCCTTCTGGAGGAGGGTGAGCCGTCTGCAGGGCTTTGAAGGGGGGACGTTCATTCAGTCACTCAATCGTATTTATGGAGCTCTTACTGTGTGCAGAGCACTGTACTAAGCGCTTGGAAAGTACAATTCGGCAACAGATAGAGACAATCCCTCCCCAACAACGGGCTCACAGTCTAGAAGGGGGGTGACAAGACAACAAAACAAGCAGTCAGGCATCAACAGCATCAAAATAGATAATAATAATAAGGATGGCATTTATTAAGCACTTACTATGTGCAAAGCACTGTTCTAAGCGCTGGGGAGGTTACAAGGCAATCAGCTTGTCCCACATGGGGCTCACAGTCTTATTCCCCATTTTACAGATGAGGGAACTGAGGCACCAAGAAGTTAAGTGACTTGCCCAAAGTCACACGGCTGACAGGTGGGAGAGCTGGGATTAGAACCCACGACCTCTGACTCCCGAGCCCGTGCTCTTTCCTCTGAGCCACGCTGTTTCTCTCGATACATAGAATGATAGGTCTATACACATCATTCATAAAATGAATAGAATAATAAATATGTGCATATGTACACACACGTGCTGTGGGGCGGAAAGTGGGGTTGTTTGGCGGGCGGTGTGTGTGTGTGTATGTGTGTGTGTGTGTGTGTGTGTGTGTGAGAGAGAGAGAGAGAGAGAGAGAGAGAGAGATGCTTTCTACCTAGCGGGAATTCGCAGATGAACCGCTGCCCATCAGGGGCCGGGAGCTGGGGGCCGGGAACCGGGGTCCTTTTCCCATGGTTGCCTCCCTCCCCACCACAGCTCCGCCCCTTGGCTCGTTGTCTCTGGGGAAGCAGTCCGGGCGCAGGCGCCGGACAGGCCGGACGGACCGGACAGGCCGGACAGACCGGACCAGAGGGGTGCGAGGCCTCCCCGCTGGGCCCGAAGCCTCCCGGACTCCGGCCTGTTCTGTGGGCAGCTGCCAGACATGGCCGGAGGACAGGCGCCAACCCGGGTATGGCCCCCAACCCCTCCCCTTCCTCCTCCTCTATTACATGATCCCAAGCGCCCAGTACAGTGCTCTGCAAACAGTAAGGGCTCAGTAAATACAACTGAGTGAATGGTTGAGAGCACTCCAGGCCAAGTTGGTGGAGGCCCAGGACGTCCGGAAAAAGCAGCTCGCCACGGGGCTGCTGGGGCAGGGCATGCCCAGGATCGACGGCCCTCTGGGCCTGTGGGCGACCAGCTAGGCCTCTGTGTGTTGGGTGTGTGTATGTGCGTGTGTGTGTGTGTGTGTGTGTGTGTAGGGGGAATGAGGGGGGTGTGAGGATGTCTGGGGGGTGGGACCAGTCCCAGCTCCACCCGAGGAGGAGGCCTTGGGCCTAACTGGTGCCAGGCCTTCAGGGGGCTGTTTGCCGTTGCAGGTGGCTTTCGAGGAGGTGGCCGTCTATTTCTGTGAGGAGGAGTGGAGGGCGCTGTCAGCGAGGCAGCAGCAGCTTTACAAGGATGTGATGAGGGACAACTACATGGCCCTGCGCTCTCTAGGTGAGTAAGGGGTCTCCCCCCCACCCCGGAGTCACAAGTAGCAGGAGCTGCGGGGACAACGGGCTGTCCGGAATGGCCCCATCCAGGGCTGGTGTCGGGGAGTTAAGGGAGGAACTTCTATTCTTTATCCTCCTCCCTGCCCTGGACTAATGGATCTATATTGGGCTATATAGGGACCTATATTGCCCCTGCCCCACACCCAGAAGTCTCAGGACCTAGACCGAGCCTCCTTCAATGGTGCTGCCCTCAGTTGTAAAGCCTTATTGCTTGTAAATTGGCCTCGCTGCGGCTCCATCTGTGACTCCCTCCCATCTCAGATTTGGTGTGATTGGTGCCCAAGCTGCCATCACCACCCCTCACAGGGGGCGGCTCTTGGCTTCTCACAGCTCCAGCCTCCACCGGCCTCCCTGCCTCCCCGAGACCCACTTGGAATCGGTGTGACCTGCATGTTTGGGCCCGAGCTGCCGTCAACAGCCCCTCACACCCTCACAGGGGGCAGTTTTTGGCTTCTCACAGCCCCAACCTCCACCGGCCTTCCTGCCTCCCGAAGACCCATCGGGCTTAAATAACAACTATAATTGTGGTATTCATTAAGTGCTTACTTTATGCCAGGCACTGTACTAAGCGCTGGGATGGATACAAGCAAATCAGGTTGGCTACGGTCCCTGCCCCATCTGGGCTCACAGTCTCAATCCCCATTTATACAGATGAGATCATTGAGGCCCAGAGAAGTGAAGTGACTTGCTCAAGGTCACACAGCAGACAAGTGGCAGAGCCAGGATTAGAAAATGGACCCAAAGCAAGGAAGAGGGGCTGTGGGGTCTCTGTAGGGGTGGACAGTGGTGGGTGGGGATCAGGGAGGAATGGGGAGGGGGTAAGGTATCTCTGGGTCACAGACTCCTAGTCACTGTCTCTTCCCGGTTCAGGTTGGGCTGAGACCAAGCCAGATCTCGTGTTCCAGATTGAGCGAGGGGAAGAGCCGTGGGCCCGGGCTGCCCTGAGCTCAAGGGCAGGAGCAAACTGGAAATGCTTCCCTCCAGGTCAGTGACTCCAATCATCAGTCAATAGCTTTTCCTGAGCGCTTACTTTGTGCAAAGCACTGAGCCAAGTGCTTGGGAGAGTACAGTCGTTAACAGTCTAGATCCCTACACTCAAGGAGTTTACAATCTAGCAGGGGAGACATACTAAAATAAATTTCATGTTGGAGGAAAACAACCGAGTATGAACATATGTATGTTGTAAGGGTGGGGGTAGTGTGAGTAACTAAATGCTTAGTGGGTAAGGGCTCAAGTGCATAGGTGACCTAACTGGAGGCGGGGATAATGTGGGGAGATGAGAGATTAGTCAGGGAAGGCTTCCTGGAGGAGATGTGATTTTAATAGGGCTTTAAAGATGGGTAGATGTTGGATATGAAAGAGGAGGGAGGGCGTGAGCAAAATGTCCACGGTCAGAGAGACGAGAGTGAGGTACATTGAGTAGGTTGGTATTACAGGAGTGAAGTGTATCCGCTGGGTTGCAGTGAGAGAAGCGAGGGTAAGAGGGAGAAGAGAGCTGATTGAGTTCCCTAAAGTTATTGGTCATATGTTTCTGCTTGATGTGGAGATGGATGGGCAACCATTGGATATTTTTGAGGAGGGGGGAGATGTCTGCAGAGTGGTCCGAGCAGCGAATGAAGTATGGACTGGAGAGGGGCAAGGCTGGAGGCAGGGAGGTCAGTGAGGAAGCTCATGCAGTAGTTGAGTCCACATATGGCAAGTGCTTGGACCACCGTGGTGGCAGTTTAGATAATAATAATAATAATGATGGCATTTATTAAGCACTTACTATGTGCAAAGTATTGTTCTAAGCACTGGGGAGGCTACAGAGTGATCAGGTTGTCCCACGTGAGGCTCACAGTCTTAATCCCCATTTTACAGATGAGGTAACTGAGGCACAGAGAAGTGAAGTGACTTGCCCAAAGTCACACAGCTGACAATTGGCGGAGCTGGGATTTGAACCCATGACCACTGACTCCAAAGCCCAGGCTCTTTCCACTGAGCCACGAGATGTAGAAGAAATGAGAAGCAGCGTGGCTCAGTGGAAAGAGCCTGGGTTTTGGAGTCAGAGGCCATGGGTTCAAATCCCAGCTCTGCCAATTGTCAGCTGTGTGACTTTAGGCAAGTCACTTAACTTCTCTGTGCCTGTTACCTCATCTGTAAAATGGGGGATTAAGACTGTGAGCCCTCCGTGGGACAACTTGATCCCCATGTAACCTCCCCAGCACTTAGAACAGTGCTTTGCACATAGTAAGTGCTTAATAAATGTCATTAAAAAAATGTGCCAGATTCTGGAGATGTGAAGATAGAATTGACAGGGTTTGGTGACTGACTGAATATGTGGATTGAAAGGTAGAGATGAGTCAAAGGTAATACCAAAGTTGCAGGCTTGTGAGACAGACAGGAAGTTGGTGGTGTCAACAGTGATCAAGCAGATTAATCACTCATATTATTGAGCGCTTATCGTGTGCAGAACACTGTACTAAGTGCTTGGGAAAGTACAGCATAGGAGAGTTGATAGATGTGTTGTCTGCCTACAAGAAGCTTACAGTGTAGAGAGGGAGACAGATATTAATATAAATAAATAATGTACAGGTATATACAAAAGTGCTGTGGGGCTGAGGGAGTGGTGAATAAAGGGTGCAAATCTGTATGCAAAGGCAGAAGGGAGAGGAAGTAGTGGAAATGAGGGCTTAATCGGGGAAGGCCTCTTTAGTGATAGGAAAGCCAGTGGAGAACGGGACTTGGGAGGGAAGGTGAGTTCAGTTTTGGAAATACTGAGTTTGAAGTGTCAGTAGGATATCCAAGTAGAGATGTCCTCAAGGCAGGAGAGAGCTTCAAGATGGAGAGGTAGATTTGGGAGTCAAGTTGAAGCTGTGGGACAGGATGAGTTCCCCAAGGGAGTGGGGGTAGGTGGAGAATAGAAGGGGACCCAGAACTAAGCCTTGAGGGACTCTCTCAGTTTGAGGGTGGGAGGCAGAGGAGGAGCCAGCGAATGAGAATAAGGAGTGGCCA
The DNA here is from genome assembly GCF_015852505.1 of Tachyglossus aculeatus. Taxonomy (NCBI): domain Eukaryota; kingdom Metazoa; phylum Chordata; class Mammalia; order Monotremata; family Tachyglossidae; genus Tachyglossus; species Tachyglossus aculeatus. Next base: position 20,407,160 of record NC_052086.1, on the reverse strand, counting down.
CTGAGATAGGAGAACTGGGAGAGGACAATGTCAGTGAAGTCAAGGTTAGATAATGTTTCCAGGAGGTAGTCCACAGTGTTGAAGGCAGCTGAGAGATCAAGAAGGATTAGGATGGACTAGAAGCCTTTGAATTTGGCAAGGAGATCACTGGTGACCTTTGAGAGGGCAGTTTCACTGGAATGAAGGGGGTGGAAGCCAGATAGGAGGGGGTCAAGAAGAGAATTGGAGGAGGGGAAGTGGAGACAGCGGGTGTAGACAGCTCACTCCAGGAGTTTGGTGAAGAATGGTAGGAGGGAGATGGGGCAGTAACTGAGGGAGCAGTGGGGTCAAGGATGGGTTTTTAGGAAAGGGTGGGGTATACACGAGCATGTTCGAAAGCAGTGGGGAAGGAGCCATTGGAAAGTGAATGGTTGAAAATGGTGATCAGGGAGGGGATAATTATTTTGAAAAGGTGGGAAGGGATGGCGTTGGAGGAGGTAGATTTTGAGGGGAGGTGGTGATCTCTTGAGTTGCTGCTGGGAAAGATGGGATTGTTGAAAAAGGGGCAGGAGGAGAGAGGGACTGGAGAGGAGAAGGGGAGATCTTAGGGAGGGTATACCTGACGGCTTCACTTTTCTGAATAAAGTACATAGCCAGGTCATTAGGGGCAAGAGATGAGGAGTGGGTACAGAGATTGGAGGAGGGAGTTTAATGTCTGAAAAAGCTGGCATAGGCAATGGGGATGGGAGTCAGTAAGGATGGAGAAATCATGTTGCTAGGTCAGGGGAGAGGGCAGAATCAAAAGAGGTGAGGATGAAGCTGAGATAAATGAGGGCAGACTGTTGCCTGGTTTTCCAACAGCAGTTTTGGGGAAGTGGAGGAAGCATGTTGTGGAGGTGATCCAGGGCTATGGGTTAGTGGTATGAGATTGGCAGAGGGGTAGGGGGAGTGAGGGAGTTGATTTAAGAGGAGGGTCTACAATCTGTGCATCATGAGAAGGTAGTTGGGATATGGAGACCAAATGGGGCATGATGACTTTAGGCAATTGGAGGAAGAGAAAGAGAAGGGGTGGGGAGGGTAGGATGGTGAGTCTTGGGGAGTGGGAAGTGAGATTCATTCATTCAATCATATTTATTGAGCACTTACTGTGTGCAGAGCACTGTACTAAGCGCTTGGAAATTACAAGTTGGCAACATGTAGAGAGGGTCCCTACCCAACAGCGGGCTCACAGTCTAGAAGACGGAGACAGACAACAAAACCAAACATATTAACAAAATAAAATAAATAGAATAGTAAATATGTACAAGTAAAATGGAGTAATAAATCTGTACAAAATCAATGATAGAGGGTCTTACCAGCAAATACAACTTTTACTTTACAAATACTACATTGAAGGATAGAGCTGACAAGTGCCTAGGTAAGTTAGGGCCAGAACCCAGAACACGTACCGAGCTTCAAGCCCATGTCATTAGCAAAAGTACTTTATTGTTATTACGCTGTTCCATTCCAGCAATAAGAATTTTCCCATTTAAATAATTGTTCTCCAAATTGAATTTTAAAAGCTTTATTTTAACCGGGTTAGATGAGCTACCTTACTTGGGAGAGAGTGGCAAGGAATGCAGTGTTGCCTGGGGGCAAACTAGGTTTCAGGGATGGTGAGGACTAGTGCCTGGGTCAGGAACGCAAAGGAGCAGGGGTTCCTAGGCTGAACTTGGCTGGGGAATAGGGAGGGGTTGGATGAGAGTGAACGGATTGGGAGGCGGGGGGGTTGAACCAGGAGATGGAGAGTGTGGGGCAGCAATGGGAAAGAAGGACCAATGGAGTTAGAAGGGAAGGAGAGGTGTGTGGAAGTGAGTGCAGCTGTTGACTATATACATCAGTGTACATAGCTTCTCTTCCCCACAGCACCTGTATATATGTATATACCTCGTTCTCGCCTGTCCCGCCATCAACCCCCGGCCCACATCATCCCCCGGGCCTGGAATGCCCTCCCTCTGCCCATCCGCCAAGCTAGCTCTCTTCCTCCCTTCAAGGCCCTGCTGAGAGCTCACCTCCTCCAGGAGGCCTTCCCAGACTGAGCCCCTTCCTTCCTCTCCCCCTCGTCCCCCTCTCCATCCTCCCCTTCTTACCTCCTTCCCTTCCCCACAGCACCTGTATATATGTATATATGTTTGTACATATTTATTACTCTATTTATTTTACTTGTACATATCTATCCTATTTATTTTATTTTGTTAGTATGTTTGGTTTTGTTCTCTGTCTCCCCCTTTTAGACTGTGAGCCCACTGTTGGGTAGGGACTGCCTCTCTATGTTGCCAATTTGTACTTCCCAAGCGCTTAGTACAGTGCTCTGCACATAGTAAGCGCTCAATAAATACGATTGATGATGATGATACGTTTGTACATATTTATTACTCTATTTTACTTGTACATATCTATTCCATTTATTTTATTTTGTTAGTATGTTTGGTTTTGTTCTCCGTCTCCCCCTTTTAGACTGTGAGCCCACTGTTGGGTAGGGACTATCTCTATATGTTGCCAACTTGTACTTCCCAAGCGCTTAGTACAGTGCTCTGCACACAGTAAGCGCTCAATAAATACGATTGATTGATTGATCGCAGCAGCAAGTCCTAGGTCTGCCATTTCTAGGTGCATAATCACGTGTCTTCCCAGGTGGCAGGAAGGGAAGGCCTTGGGCTGGAAAAGCCAGGGGTGGGTGTCTCTGCTGTTGATTTAGGCCAGGCCATCCTCCCTCTCCCCACTCCTGCCCATATTGCCCACTGCTGACTCCAACTGGGGGCCAGCAAGGGAAAAGCCTCTGAGGTGGATTTTCCTTTGTCAGCCCTGACAGGTAGAATGGAGGAAGCTCTGGGTAATTGGGAATTCAAGGAGGGATTTTGGGTCTGGTGAAGATAATAATAATAATAATAATGGCATTTATTAAGTGCTTACTATGTTCAAAGCACTGTTCTAAGCACTGGGGAGGTTACAAGGTGATCAGCTTGTCCCCCGGAGGGCTCACAGTCGTAATCCCCATTTTACAGATGAGGAAACTGAGGCCCAGAGAAGTTAAGTGACTTGCCCAAAGTCACACAGCTGACAAGTGGCGGAGCTGGGATTTGAACCCATGACCTTTGAATCCAAAGCCCGGGCTCTTTTCACTGAGCCACCCTGTGAGGTCCAGTCAGTTGTTCAGGGTTTTTCAATATATTATAGTTTTTCTGGAAGCTTGGGAGCTCCTGACTTGTGGAGGTCAGGTGGGCTCTGACAGCTGAAAGCGAATGAAAATCCTTAGGGGGCAGGGTCTTGAATCAAGCACATCTCCCTCATAGCAATACACTCAGAGAAGCAGCATGGCATAGGGGATGGAGCCCAGGCCTGTGAGTCAGTAGGACCTGTGTTCTAATCCCCGTGCTGCCACTGTCTGCTGTGTGACCTTGGGTAAGTCACGCAACTTCTCTTTCCCTCAGTTCCTCATCTTTAAAATGGGGATTAAGATTGTGAGCCTCATGTGGGACAGGGCCTGTGTCCAACCTAATTGGGGTGTATCTACCACAGCATTTAGAACAGCGCTTGACACATAGCAAGTCCTTAACAGATACCATCATCGTCATCACCATTGTCTTGTAACTTCTGTAGCTGTATGAGCATTTTTATTTTGGGGTGAGCATCTGGACCCTCCTGTTACCCTGAAAGCTCCTGAGGGTGAGATTGGGCTGGGTTGGACCTATTCCCTAACATAATCAATGTCATATTTGTTAAATGCTTAACGTGTTCCAAGCACTGAGCAAAGTGCTGGGGTATCAGGTCAGACACAGTCCCCAGTCCCACATGGGGTTCCCAGTCTAAGCAGGAGGACAAACAGGCATTTAATCCCCATTTAACAGAAGAGGAAATGGAGGCACAGAGAAGTGACTTGCCCAAGGTAACCCAGCAGGCAGGTGGCAGACCCTCTGATTCCTAGGCCCTTGTCTTCCCACCTCATTTAAGAGGTTTTTAGGCTTATAATTTCCTGTTCTTGACCTCCACAGACGCCGAGCCCACCGCCTTGCTCGCATTCTCCTCAACCTCATTGGAGCCCTCCTCTGATGATCCATTTCTACCGGGCTTCCTCCAGCCGTCACACACTCCTTCCCGCTGTCCGTGGGCCCGGGAGGCAGAGCTGCAGTACGAAGAAGAGCGAGGAAGCGCCAACAAGGAGGCAGAAGAAGAGAACCTCCCCTTGGGTAGGGCCGTTCAGGATGGGACAGGGCCCAGAAGCAAGGACACTGGGGACAGGGTCTCTTTGTCTGGAGCTTCCTGGGCTAGATCCCCAGCTGCGGAGCGGGACGAGCCCTTGGTTCATGGCCCAGGCGGCTCCTCGGGGTCCTGTGGAGGGCTTGGAGTGGACTTGACCCATGAGCCGGCCCTCCAGAGAGCAGAGGGCCCAGAACTTCCAGCGCTCCAGCGGCAGGCTCAGAGCCTGAAGGAGAATATCGGCAGCATCGTCCAGGAGCTGAGGACGGCAAGACTTCACCTGGCTAGCATAGGGAATGCCCTGCTGGTATGTTCTTCCCAGTTCCTCTCCCGTCCTACAAATGCTCCGGACCCGTAAGTAGGTCTGCCCTGCCCGCTGTCTGTGGAGACTAGGGCTACAGAACAGGTGGGAGCTGAAAACCTTGGCTAAAACACAGCCAACAGAGAAATCATGGGGCATGGAGAAGGCTGAAACAGGCTGAGCATTGGAGAGTTCCCCTTTGGAAGGACGGTCTTCTTTGGTCTTGCTTCCTGTTTCCTGCCTACCTGCCCTGAGTGTCCCAGGAGAGGAGCCTGGCCAGGCCTCTGGTCTGCACATTGAGGCCATGTGGACAGGCAGCAGAGGTCCCTCCCATCACCTGGGACTGAGGTAGCTGCTGCCAGCAGTGTGGGCTGCTTGAATTGCCATTTTTAGCCGCTGACACAATCCTAATGTGAAATATGACTTAGCAGGGACTGCAAGAAAACTTGAACTCTGTGCAATAGCGCTTACTGTTCCTTGAGGGCCAGGGAGGGTGTGGAAGGGAAGGGAATAATAATAATTATGTTATTTGTTAAGCTCTTACTATGTGCCAACTGCTTGGGTAGATACAAGATAATCAGGTCGGATACAGTCTAAGGGGTAGGGAGAACAAATATTTAATCTTTAACATAAGAGAAAACTGAGGCAGAGAAGTGAATCACACAATGTCAAATGGCAATCAACTTTATTGAGTATACTATACTAAGAGCTTGGGTGAATATTTGGTAGAGCAAGTGGCAGAGCTTAGAACCCAGGTCCCCTATGCCTCAGGCCTGTGCTTTCTCCACTGGGCCACGCTGCTTCCTGAGGGAACACTAACCTCAAGTCAACTGGCAGAGTCTGGTGTTTTTGAGATATGCCCAAGTGGAGTGAGACTGGTTTAGTGCCCGCGGCTACCAGCTGACAGACCATGTCTGCCCATGGTGGCCCAGGCAGGATATCCGAAGGGCCCTGGGGGATTTACCTCACAGATCCAGAGAACGGCCTGTTGTCACCTGGGACGGGGAGAGGGGGCTGGGCTGCGGTTTGGCTTCCCAAGCTGGTTGTACAGGAACTCTGTGCTTGTCTCAAATGGCAGCGGGGGGTTTTCCCCGTTCAGGGGGACTGAGATTTTCCTCGTCCTTTCCCTCCGATCTGCGATGGCTTCCTTAACTGAGACCGATCTGGCTCTCTGCTCCCTCGTGAAAAACAACCCAAGCCAACTTTCAAAGGTAAACATCTACTTTCATCTAACAGGTGGGCCTGGAATGAATGCCACAGTGAAGTGGCAGACAGGAAGTGGCTTCCGCCACCATGTTAAGGGCAGCTGGGCTGCTCCAATCATGGTGAATATGGCACTTTTTGAGGGCTGGGCCCCTCTTAACTTGGCAAGCAGTGGCCCCTCTGACGGATGGTGGGCTGAGGTTACAATGGGGTGGGCAGCGGGGGGTGGGTGGGTGATGATGACACTGGCGCTGTTTCAGCCTGGACCTCCTTAAGGGGAAGGGCAGCATGGGCTGTACTTGGCTCGAGGCCCTGCCTGCGGGCCAGGGGGTAGCTTGCTACGCTCACCCTACCTGTTTGGGCAGATTAAGTGGAAATCCTGAGTAACCTTCTCCAGCCTTTACTGGCAGCGGGAGCAGGCTGGCCTGTTGTGTTTGGAGGCGGGGAGGGAAAAGGGGGACTGGGGTATGGGGAGGGGGGCACACTGGCCTTCTGGTGCCGTTTACAGGTGGAAGCCCCTGGCAGCAGCAGAGGCTCGCTGGACCCGCTCCCTGGAGGAGGGACTGAGCCAGGGCCTCCGGGGGGCCTGGGACAGGCAGCCGCCACGGCCTTGATGGGGCGGGCCCGGGGCCACGGCCTGCTCGTTGGCTCTAGCCTCCGGCTGCAGGCCTACGGCCTGGGCCGCTGCCCTGGGGAAGAATGCCCATGGCTCTGCCCTCAGGGGCCAGTTGTGGTGCCAGGGGCTGCTCATCAGGAAGTAGGGCGTGAGAGGCAAGTCGGGGCTGAAGCGCCTCTGAGGAAGAAATGGCAGAGTGAGGCAAGGAGGAATGAGCACGGGGACCCACCCAGGCACCAGTAGGGATGTGGGAGCGGGCAGGGAGGGGGACGTGGAGAGCAGGAGCCCCCTAGGAACACCTGACTTCACTTTAGGTTACTGCCTGCCCCCTCCTCGGGCCTTGGGCGACCATGTGCAGGCCAAAGGACTCCCCAAGCGCTTAGTACAGTGCTCTGCACACAGTAGGCGCTCAATAAATATGATTGATTGATTGATTGATTGATTGACACAGCCTATACCCAGGGCTGGGATGGGGAACTTGGGCACGGTATAGCACAGTCTGTTGGCCTGCGGTTGGGGGAGCAGGGCCCAGTAGCTCCCTGCCCTGGCTCCTGGCCTTCTCACCTGCTCTCTGGATAACCGGCCCGGCCTGGCCCAAGGGGTCTGGCAGGCTTTTGGCCTGGCCCAGAGCACTCTGCCCACAGCTAGGTTAGAAGTAGCAGGGGGCCTAACCCTGTAGGGTCTAAGTGGGGGCAGGACCCACAGGGTGGGTGGCGAGGAAAAAGAGTGGACAGACTCGCCGTCTTCACTCCCAGAGGGAAAGAGGAGGTAGGTCCTACAGGCCGCCTTAAGCATCCCCCACCCCCTAGGCTGCTGCTGTCCCAACTGGGGTGCTTGGGGTGCTCGGGAGATTGGTGCACACACTTCTCTCCCACCTTCTCTCAAGGGTGGTGCCTCTCTAGGCACTCCCCACACCCTTCTGGGACGTTCCTAGCAATCTTACCAAGGTCCACAATCCTGGGTTCAACTCCAGATGCTCCAGATTTAGGTGGGCCTGTCCGAACTGGCGCCTGGGGAGGAGAGGCGGGTCAGGCGCCAGCTAACAGGGGGCATGGGAAGCGCTGTCCAGGCAGCTCCCCTTCAGGGAGAGCACAAAGCTCCGTCTGCCTCAGGAGACCAACCTCTCACTAAGCCAACCAACCTTACCTATCCAGTTCTACGGCCAGATCCTCCTGGGGGGGCCGGGTCATCTGTCCGGCCATCTCCTCCCTCCAGGGGCCCAGGTTCCTCTGCAAAGCCCACAGCAGCTCCGGCTGGGGAGGGGCCAGCGGCTGAGGCCCCAGTCCGGCGGGTTGGCCGTGTCTCTGGCTGGTGTGCTCCTGGCAGAGGGAGAGGGGAGAATGAGGGTCAGTCGGGGTCCCGGCCCTTGCCCAGGGAAGAGAGTCAGTGAGGTGAAGGGAGGGACAGGCCGGGCAACCCAGAAAGGCAGGGAGGCCCAGGGCTTAGGCTGGGAACCGCTCTTTGTGGGGAACCGCTGCCCCGGAGCTTGTGGGTGACCTGGGGTCATCTTGGCTCTCTGTGGGCAGCAGGAGGCTTGGGGTGCTGGGATGGGGGCAGTCTTTGGCAGCACTACTGCCCAGATTTCTTATCCTGGGTCTCCAGGGCCACCCTCAGCTCATTCAGGGGTGGGGGCGGGGTAAAAGATTTCTGAGACCCCCCCTCTCACCCCCACACACAAACTTTCCCCACTGCTGCCCCTAGGCCAGGGATATTTTAATGCCCTCTCAAGTAAGCAATGGAAGGTTGACCAGTGGCATTAGTACAGTGCTCTGCACACAGTAAGCACTCAATAAAAACGACTGAATGAATCTGTTGAGCACCTACTGTGTGTAGAACCCTGTACGCTTAGGAAAGCACAGCAGTTGATCCAGTCTCTGCCCTCAAGGAGCTTCCAATCTGGAGGGCTCCTTGCTCAGAGTTTAAAGTGGCCCCACACCCCATCAGAGAGAGTGAGAGTGGGAAGGAGTGGATGGTGAGCTCGGGGAGGATGGAAGGGGAGCATCCTGGAGGCAGCACCCTTGGGTCATAGAGATAGGCACAGCTGACCCAGGGTCAGGCCTCTGGTCAGCCCCCTGGGATGATGCCTGTGTGGGGGGAGTCGGGACTCTAGACTGAAGCTCGTTGTGGGGAGGGAAAGTGTCTGTTGTACTCTCCCAAAAGCTTACTACACAGTACCTCTGCACACAGTAAGCGCTCAATAAATATGACTGACTGGCTCGGGTGCTGGGGCAGAAGGTGAGCTCACCTGACTCAGCCGGGCTTGCTGGGCCTCCGGCGCCTCTGGGGCCTCCAGCTGGAGCTGCTCCTTTTGTCTTCGAAGTATCCACTCCTGCGGGGGTGCAAGGTAGTGCTGGGGGGAGCAGGGGACTGGGGGACTGTCTGCCCAGGAAGAAACTTGGCCACTTTTGGCTGGGATGACAGGACAGACGGACCGGGGGGAAGTAGGGCGCTGGGGAGGGGCAGGGTTCTGCGGCTGGGAGTCCTACACTTTTTACGCTCCTCACCACAGCCTTGCCTCCAGGGCTCCCTTGGTCAGGCAGAGGGATTCTGAGCTCACCGTCCCTGGCTCACAGGCCAGGGCAAAGCTGGGCAGAGAAGGTGTGGCAGTGGCCACCAAGTCAGGAGGTTCCCTCCCCTACCTCCTCCAAGGGCCTTTTGTACTCCCCTCCCCCAGCCCCCCACCCTCCGGCCGGGGATTCCAGTCTCCCCCAGCTCATTTACGCTAGGCTCCACTTTCCCCTATCCCACCTAGACTACTTCATCAGCTTCCTTGCTGACCTCCCTGCCTTCTCTCTCTCCCCACTTCAGTCCATACTTCACTCTACCACCCCGATCACTCTTTTAAAAAAAGTCCAGTCCAGGTCTCCCCACTCAAGAACCTTCAGTGGTTGCCCACCCTCCTCCATATCAAACAGAAACTCCTTGCCATCGGCTTTGAAGCACTCAATCACCTTGCCCCCTTCTATCTCACCTGATTTCCTACAACCCACCATCATCATCATCATCAATCGTATTTATTGAGCGCTTACTATGTGCAGAGCACTGTACTAAGCGCTTGGGAAGTACAAATTGGCAACATCTAGAGACAGTCCCTACCCAACAGTGGGCTCACAGTCTAAAAGGGGAAGACAGAGAACAAAACCAAACATACTAACAAAATAAAATAAATAGAACACATTCACTCTGCTCCTCTAACACCAACCTACTCACTGAACCTCAATCTCACCTACCTCTTGCTCACATCCTGCCTGCTTTGTATCCTATAGACCGCCACTCTCCCCACCTTTGAATTCAAACCCTTATTAAAATCACATCTCCAACAATCCTTCCCCGACTAAGCCAGTTCCCCCTTTCATGCCCTTCTGCAATGCCCTTGAACTTGGATTTCTAGCCTTATTTGCTCACAGTGCTTATCTCCTGCCTCCCTCTCTTGACTAAGCACAACACGATTTGACATGACTACCAACTACCCACTTCTGTCACACATTTTGAGCGTCTCTTTACACCACTGCTCTTTTCTAGCTTGTCCATGGGGTGCTCCGGATCCCAAAGGGGTGTGCGCTTGGACCGTGGGGCTGAGCCGGGCCCCATCGCCCCCATCTGCCCCGCCACCCCATTCCTGGCTCCTCGGCCCCCGTGGCCACCCCAGAAACCTTCTCTCTCTGAAGTTGCATGATGGCGTATCGCTGGGCCTCGGCCTCGTGCTCTACGCCGCGGAGGTGACGCTGGACAGCCGTGCCCAGGCCCCACAGGAGCTGGAGCACTGGGCTCAGGGGCAGAGGGCTGGGCCTGCTGGCAGAAACGAGTCCGGGCTTGAGAGCGGACATGCTCCCCCATCCCTCACCCCATGCGCAGGCCCCCCCGAGACCAGCGACCCAAAGGCGAGGGGCACAGGCTCCGGTTCCAGCGTAATAGGAAACCTCAAGGCCTGGCCATGCTCAGGTTGGTGGCTCCTTTGTGGAGGGGCTGTGGGGCCGACACCCACTCCGACTTGAGGATGGCAGTGGGGCTCTGGCCCATCTCGCTGGGGGTCTTGGACCCGTATCCCCCCCCTCCTTCCCTTCTTCCCCAGCCTTTGGCGAGGCCCAAGGCGGGGGAACTGCGGCCGAACAGAAGCTCCCTGCACTCGAGGGGCACGGCGGGGGCAAGGGGCGGCACTCACCCACGGGCTGCGGCGGCCAGGGCAAGGGGGCTGGCCAGCGGCTCTGGGAGCAGGCTCTGAAGTTGCTGACAGGTCAGGGCCACCGCCCTATCTGCCCGCTCCAGCTGGGCCAACACAGCCTCCTCACGGCCCGACACCTCCCTCAGGTCAGCCCGCAGCTGCTGGACCTCGGTCCCCCAGCGCTCGTGGTCTCGGGCTCGCTCCTGTGCCAAGATCAGAGCCCGGAGGGCCCCGCCCAGGCATCAGGGGCCACCCTCCGAACCCCCCTTCACTAGGCCGCCCCATCCCGCTGGAAGGGGGAATCAGGACACCTGGGTCCTATTCCCAGCTGCAGGTCCCCCGGGGGAGTGGGAGGGCTCAGCGGGCTTGTCCAGATGGGGAGGATGATCTTCCCTTTTGGCCTCCCTCACTGCCCGCAGATGGACCATGGGGGCTCAGACTCACCGGGCCTGGGGCTATGGGGAAAAAAGTGAGGCAGGGGTGGGGCCCTCCAGTCGACAGACCGTCTGGGGCCTGGGGTCCCTGGCCGGCCCTCACCTGGTTGGCCTCCTCCCGCAGCACCCTGGTCTTCTCCAGCAGCTGCTCCTGCAGGTGAAGCCGCAGCTGGGTCTCCTTCTCCTTCTTGTCCTGCAGCTGCTGGACGTGGCGCTCCAGCTGTTCCACTTGCTGCAGCGAAGACAGGGGTTGGGGCCGTGGGGACCGGCCGATTCCAGAGTCTGCCCCGTCCGCCTCCCGAACCTCCGGGGCCAAAGGGAGGACAGGGATGGCCGGAGAGATGGGTGTGGTTTCCCATGCCAGCCTCCAACCCCACTGCTGAGGAATGGTCAGCCTGGTATCTGTCAGACCTGGGACCCCACGATGACCAGAACAAATCCACGGGCCTCGGCCCAATACGATCCACGGGGCCAGCCCCAGATGAGGCCGAGGCCCGCAGCCCTGCAAGCTGGAATTACAGGCTCGGGGATGGGCGGGCAGATCCCAGGGGACCTTGGCTGGCCTGCCCAGGAGGCCGAAGGTCGGCCCTCTGGGCAGTCATGGGCCAGGCTACAGGTAAGTCAGTGGCTCGGGCAGCTGGGGGAAAATTCTCCCCCGGGCTACCCATGTCCCGCCCTGCCCCCGGCTCTCACCGCCTGCAGCTCCGCCACGCGACCCTGCAGAGCCCGGCCGGCCTGCCGCTCCGTCTCCAGGGCCGCCCCGGCCTCCGCCTGGGCCTGCCGGCTCTGCTCCTGCAGCATCTCCCGCTGCTGCTGCAGTGCCACCTGCTTCTCGTCCTCCCACCGGCTCTGCTCCTCCAGCAGGGCACGCTGGGCCTGTGAGGGACGAGCACCGGACCGCGCCACACCGGGTCGGTGGCCAGCCGGGCCCGGGAGTGCTGGGGTCAGGCCGGGGGCTGAGGGAGCAGGCTCGTTCCCCGCAGCCTGGAGTAACGGGAGTGGCCGAGAGGAAGGAGGCCTGGAAGCCTGAAGTACCCAGCTCTTCTCAACCCTCAGGGCACCTCCCCAGAGGGAAGGGGCAAAGGGAGAAGTTCACTCTCTCCACTGCCCCGCTCCCCTACTCCTTCTCTCAGCATTGGCAGCCATCGCTTGGAGAGGCCAGCACTGGCTCCCAGGGGCCCCGAGACTGGCCACACCCGGCAGGATGCCCGGGGCTGGCCGCCATCTGTCCCGGGGTAGGTGGGTTGAAGGAAGGTGAGGTGCAGCAGCAGGGACAATTTCTAAATCCTGCCCCAGACCCACCACCCCAGGAACCCAGGATAACGGGCCAGTGTCATTCCCATCCCAGCTCCGCCCCACATCACTCGGAAAGCAAGGCCCCCGACTAACCTCTCCAAGCTCCTGCCTCAGCTGGGCCAGTGTTGCATCCTGGAACACAGAGTTCGGGCTGGAGGCCGGCTTCTCCATCCACAGACCTCCCTCCCCCCAACCCCCAGAGTCCCCAGAGCACCCTACTAGGCCCCCCCCTTTTCAGGGTCCCACCCAAGGCCCCCAGCATCCCGACCCTGGCTGCCCACCCATCAGTCTCTCCTCTTCCCTCTCCTCCCATCCCTGCCGCAGGAAATGGCAGGCCCTCTCAGAGCCCTGGTCTAGCAAGTATCCAACCCAGTGCTAATACCTCCTCCTCCTGCAGCTGCTGACAGTTTTCCTCTCTCAGCTTCTCTGGAGCTGCTGCCGGGGTCCACGCTGCCGCTGCTGCCTCCTCCCTCCCCTGAAGCTGCTCCGGCTCCCTGTCCATCCGGCACCTCTCCGGGTCCTCGAATCTTCCCCCTGGTTCCTGCTTTGGCTCTGCGGCCCTCAGGGCCAGGAGCGGCCTGCTCGGAGGCTCCCAGGCCACCTGCAGCTAAAGGGGGTCCATCCCATCAGTACCCGGGCCCTCAGTTGCCCCTACTGGAGGAGTCTGCTGGCAGGGTCAGAGGGAAAGGGACAGCAGGGAAAGCAGGGAGTGGAGGAGCAAGGGATTTGCGGTTCCCACTCACCTCCTGCACCGGCAGTTCCTCAAGGACCAAGCCCTGGCTCCCCTGGGGATTGGGGGAGGCCAGGCCCCTGCTGAGGGTCTGTGGGGGCAAGGCTACCCCCACCTGGTCGGCAAGGACAGATCTGGACTGAGGCGAGTGGTCAGCATGCGGCAGAGCAAGCTCCACAGTCTAAACTCTCAGGCTTCCAGGACCAACTCCAGGCTGTGGGCAACATGACCCACCCCCCCGAACTCCCCCTTGCCTGCTGAATCCTCACTCCCACCGGCTCCTCTCCTCTGGGCAGTCGCGCCCCTCCCTCCTTGAAGGGGCCCAGAGCCTCACCTCAGACCTGAAGGCCCCAGGCAGCAGGGTCCTTCGGCGCTTCCACATCCCCAGCCCCTCCTCCTCCCAGCTGGGAGCCTGCTGGGGTCCCCGTAATTCCAGGCCAGCCCTGGGAGGGCCGGTGTAGAGTGCTCCCTGTGAAGAGACAAGACCGCAAGAGTGGGTCAGGAACCGGGGGACCGGATGGGATAGAACGGGCAGTCGCGTCAGCCGGCTCCACGGTTCTGGTGGGGCTGCTGGGCTACCCTGGTTGTCCCGGACTCAGGCCGGTCCTCTGGTCTCCCCCACCTCTGTGGAAGCTCCTTGTGGGTAGGGCATGCATCACTTTCTTGTTCTGAATTTCTCAAGTCTCAAGCACAGTACACCGTGCCATATGGGCATTCAGTAAGTGCTGCTGCTACTAGTACTACTAACTGCGGTATTTGTTAAGCACTTACTATGTGCCATGCACTATACTAGGCGCTGGGGTGGATACAAGCAAATCGGGTTGGACACAGTGCCTGTCTCACTTGGGGCTCACAGTCTTAATCCCCGTTATACAGATGAGGTGACTGAGGCACAGAAAAATTGATCGCCCAAGGCCACAGAGCGGACAACTACTACAACTGCAATATTGCTGGGGTGCACAGCATTACGCTAAGTGCTTGGGAGAATACAAGACTTACAGAATATGATCTTTGCCCTCAATGACCACATTACTACTGTTTTATTATTATTACCTTTACTAATAAACATCACAACCATGAGAGTGATTTCTGTTAAGCACTTACTAGGAGCTAAGCACTGGGATAGATACAATACAATCACATCAAAGTCCCTGCCCCATATGGGACTCATAGGAAAGGAGAACCAGTATTCTGTCCTCATTTCAGAAATGAGTAAACGGAGGCCCAGAGAAGTTAAGTGACTCGCATAGCAGACAAGTGATGGAGTCAGGATGGGAACCTATGGCCTTCTCAATCCCAGGCTCATGCTCTAACCATCCTAGTACTCTATTATTTCTGCTATCTGTGATTTCTTTTAATGTCTGTCTCCCCCAACTAACGAGACCGTGAGCTCCTTGAGGGCAGAAATTGTGTCTGCCAACACTTGTATTTTCCCAAGTGCTTAGTACAGTGCTTGATATTACTGATCTACTGAGCACACGCCCCCCTTCCCCACACCATGTTTTGCTTGGCTCCTCAGCCCCTGGCCCTGCCCTTCCCACTCCTCTGGGGGCATTCCCTTGGCAGAGACTGGAGGGTTGAGGGAAAGGGGGCAGAGTGGCCAGGAGTCCCCAGCTCAGCCCCAGTGGGAAGGGAGGAGAGGCAGCAGAGTTCTGGTGTGGACCATGGGGTTAGTCCCCCGCCGACTCCTAGGGGAAGCCACGTCCCACCTTTCTTGGCCTGGCAGGCTCCCCCCCAGCCACAACTTCACTGGGCCTAAAGGTTGCTCCGCCTGTCCACAGCAGCCAGAAAGACCCCAGTGGAGACGTAGCTGGGTCTTGGGTGAGGACAGGGCTGTCAAAACTGAAGCCTCTTGTCCATCTTGCCATGCAGCTGCACCTCTTCTCTCTCCCGACCTCAGGGTCTTAGGTTGGGTCCTTGATTCCTCTAGCACAGTTGATGGGAGCAGAAAGGGGCCTGGGGAATGAGGGCAAGGCCCCGAACCACCTTCACCTTTCCTCAGGGCCTGCAGGGTAGTGGCCTCTCTGACTAGGGGCTAGTCCTCCTCGTGCCTTCACTCTGGTCCCCTCGTTTCCCCCTCCCTGTCCGCTCACCTCCGGCCACCAGAAGGGCTCTTCGTTGGCAATGTGCCAGCCGGACCTCCAGGTCCTGGCAGGACTCTTTCCGTTGGGGTCAGCCTGGGCCCCCATGGTGTCCAGCTCCTCTTTGGTCCTCTGGCTGCTGCTGCTGCTAAATCTGGAAGGACAGAGAGGTTCTTGGCTCATCTACATAGCCTGAGGTGCAAGAGTCTCAAGATATGACAGGGGACTCCCTTGTTCTGGGCTGTTGACTGAGGATGAAATTCCTACCGTGCCCTCTGGGCCAGCCGCCAGGCCCCACCTCTGGTCCCAACCCCACAATTTCTCCAATTTCAACCCCCCCACTCAGGTCCCTGGTGGTAGGCTGTCTCTCCTAGACTGTAAGCTTCTTGAGGGCAGGGACTGTACCTATCAACCCTGTTGTAGTGTACTTTCCCCAGCGCTCACTACAGTGCTCTGCACACAGCAAGTGCTTAATAAATGCGACTGACTGGCTAATTGACTGAATCCCCCTCACCCGCCACTACAACCCCCAGGGCAGGACCTCGGGACCATCCCCCAGCCATTCTGACTTACCTGGATGTGTTTCCCCAGAGCCTCCCGGAGCCGTGCCTGAGAGCTGCAAGGGAAAGGAGACATCCCTTTCACTTGAGAGCAGAGGACAGAGTCCCCCAGAGGGCAGGATGGGCTCCGGCCCTGTCTCCTCAGTAGGAGCAGGGACCTAAAATATCTTGCTAAAACAGAGAGTGGGTTGATCCCATAGACAAAAATGCAACAGGCCAGGGTCACAGGCAGATAGACACAGCGCCTGGGTCACAGACACACAGACACTGGGCAGGAACCACAGATAGAAAGTCACCACAGGCCAGAACCACAGACAAGCACCAGGCAAGGGCCACAGACAGACACTGGGCTGGGTCAAAGACAAGACTGAACCGGGCCACCTCAAGAAAGAAAGGGAAATGGGTGAAGCTGAAACCTGGGCTCTTCCAGAACCTGTTCTCCTATGGGCCCTCCCTCCCGCACCTTCAGGTTCCCCGACAGACATCCCCTCTCCTCGCCACAGCCGAGGCTGGCGGTGTCTGGCAGGGATTCCATGGGGGTGGCAGTGGGAATGGCAGGCCAGGCTTCAGCCTTGGTGGGTACTATTGGTTTCTCAGTACCTGGTGGGGCGGGTGGCCTATAGGCCTGGGCCTCTTCTTGGTCAGCAGGCTCCTCGGCCCCAAGCAAGGGCCCTGTCTTGTCCACCCGGGAAGGCTCAAGGAGGCCGCGGGGTGAAGCTGGGGGGCCCGGAGGCTCGGCGGTGCCTTCTTCAGGAGGCTGGTGAGGGGCCGGACACTCCTCCAGTCGGGGGCTTCCCCAGAGCACACTGAGGTGGCCCCGGTTCCCAGCGGATGCTGGGTCCCGCGGGTGGAGGATGTCGGCAGGGTAGCCCTGGCTTAGCCTGGAGATCCAGTCTTCCAGGAACCCCAGGCTCCCATCCCGGGGCCTGCCCAGGCCCCCACGCTGCTCCTGCCCCACCTCGGCTCGCGAGAGCACAAGGGGGACCTCTGGTGCCACCATCATAGGCCCAGGAGCCGTCTCCTCCTCGCCCAGTAGCTCCATCATTCCCTCCGGGAAACAGGCAGCAAAATCCTCGGGGCCGACGGAGTGGGAATCGCTCTGCTGCCCTGGGCTCTCGGCCTTGGAGCCCAAGAAGGGGCTCAGCTTCCAGGCACATTCCACCCGTGGGCCGAACGGGCCGGATCCCCCTAGGAGTTCAGTAGAGGCGATGGTCAGAGGCAAGCAGGCGGCCTCACCTCCAGGGCCCAGGCGGGACCCCGCCTGACCACCACAAAGAGAAACGCAAAGGCTGAGGGAGGCCTAGCCCAAGCTGGAGGTCAGACCCGGATAGCCGGAGCCCAGACCCGGACAGAAAGAGGTCAGCAGACAGTTGGATCCCAGGCCCAGACATCCAGTGGTCAGACCTGGACAGCTGGAGCCCAGACCCAAATGGCAGTTCTCAGCCGGAACATATGGCTGGCATTTCCCCGGGGCCCCACTGCCTGGACGCGTGTTGGACTGGGAATCGGATCCTTCCCAGCTGGGCTCCAGTAGGAATGCTCTATCTGGGCCTCAGTTTCCCTGGAGACAGGATGGGGGGGCTGGGGTCTCATTCCTCCTCACCTGACTGGGGGACATGGCTGGCTGGACTCTGGGCAGGGTTCTCTCCAGCCGCCTGGTTGCCGCTGTCTCTCAAACCTAGAAGCTGGAGAGGAGACCCAGATGAATAGGCCAGTGGGATCGGGGGGAGAGAGCCCTTGACCCTCACTGGGGGCAGGGTCTGGGCATCAATGGACAAGGATGATTGGGGGGGTGGCGGGGCAGTGGCCTGGTGTCAAAGGGACAGCTGGGGTCACGCCTGCCACTGTCCCCGAGTCTGGCCCCCTTCCCACAGGGGAGTAGTACCTGCAGCTGGCCCAGACGAGTGTTGACTGAATCCAGTATGTGGTGGCCATGATCCCTGAGCTCGGACCCTGGATTCCCTGAGAGGAGAGAGGGCTGCTCTGTCTCTTGATCTGGAATTTGGAGGGGGGAAGAGACACTCAGCGCTGCGTTCCTTGAGGGTCCAGCCAGTCTTGCAGTGAAACTGGTCTGTCCTTGGAGGGAGCTGGAGCCCAGGGGGGTGATACCCCCCAACTCCCACCTCCCTGGGAAAACGGGCACTGCCCAATGCCCAGCTCCAGGAGCTGGGCCCGGAGGGAAAGGTGGATGTCGGTGGTGTTTTCAGGAGGGCCACGGGTTGGGGGGACTAAAAGGGAGAAGCCCCGTGAGCTGACCGCTCCCTGGAGAACACATGGAGGGCGGCGTCCCCGTAGGCTGGCAGCCGGGCACCTCCAGGAACAGAGAACCAGCTGTCTCGTACCTGCATCTGAGTCTTCCTCTTCCTCTTCTGAGGAGGTGCTGCTCTCTGTATTTGGCATCCTGTAGGGCCCTCCTTGGGAACCCCGGTTCTCCAGCCCCACTGGTTCCTACAGAGGGGACACGTGTTCCTGGGCCAGCTCTCTTTCAGAGGAGCTAGCCTTCGTGGGGATGCTACAGGACCAATATGGCTCCGTGGAGCCATTAGGAGGTCCAAGGGGACAGTGGGAGATCTGAGGGGTCAGTGGGCGGTCCATGGGGGTCACCGGGCAGTCCGTAGGGGGGTCAGTGGGAGGTTTGAGGGGCCGGTGGGTGGTCCGTGGGCAGGGAAGGCTCCTTGGGGACAGTGGGAGGTCCGAGGGGTCAGTGGGCGGTCCATGGGGGTCACTAGGTAGTCCGTAGGGGGGTCAATGAGAGGTTTGAGGAGCCAGTGGGTGGTCCGCGGGCAGGGAAGGCTCCTTGGGGGCAGTGGGATTTCAGTGGGAAGTCCGAAGGGGCAATGGGGGGTCCAAAGAAACCATGAGAGATCCGTGGGGGCAGTGGGTAACCCGTGGTCAGGGAAGGCTCCGTGGAGGCGGTGGGAAAACCGTGGGACCAGTGCGCGGTCCGAGAGGACTGGGAGATCCGTGGGGCCAGTGGGAAGGCTCCCTGGGGGCGGGGGGAGATCCGTGGGGCCCGTGGGCAGTCGGTGGACACTGGGAGATCCGTGGGGACAGTGGGCAGTCGGTGGGCAGTGGGAGACCCGTGGGGACAGTGGGCAGTCGGTGGGCAGTGGGGCCAGTGGGCGGTGGGGTCGGTGAAGGCCCCGTGGGCTCAGTAGGAGCTTCTTGGGCGCTCGACACTGCTCTTGAGCAGGTTCCTCGTCGAGCTTGAGTTGGGGCGCCAAGTGTGGGAGCCCTTCGGCCGTCTGGGCCCCCCGATGGGATGGCGGCGGGTTACCTTTACCTCCGGCCTCTATCTGCGCTCCCCTCGGCCGTGGCGGGTGGGCTCGGCAGGGCTCCCCGCTCCGGCCGCCCCCCCTGAGGGTCTGCGGCAGCGTGTGCGCTGCCGGCCCCGGAATCGATCCCGTCGCCCTGCCCGCCCGGAAGCCCAACCCGGATCCCCGGGAGCCCGGATCCCCGGGAGGCCTCTCGTACGGGCAAGAGGAGGCTCCGGAGTCCCGCATCCTCGGAGGGTTAGGCTCCTGCCTTCCCACCGGAGCTGCACCCACCTGCAGCCGCGATCCCCGTGCAACTCTCTCCCGCCTTTGCAAACCCCCGGCGCTCCGCAAGGCTCTCTGCAGGGAAGCTCCACTTTGCAACGAGCATCCTCTTCGCCGCGAACCTCCTCTTTGCAGGGACTCTCCATTGTGCAGCAAGGCTCCTCTTTGCAGGGTGCCTCCACTTTGCAGCGAGCTTCCTCTTTGCAGGGAGCCTCCACTTTGCAGCGACCTTCCTCTTTGCAGGGAGCCTCCACTTTGCAGGGAGCCTCCACTTTGCAGCGAGCTTCCTCTTTGCAGGAGCGTCCACGGTGCAGCGAGCTCCCTCTTGGCAGAGAGCCTCCGCTTTTCAGGGAGCCTCCACTATGCAGCGAGCTTCGTCTTTGAAGGAGCCTCCACTGTGCATCGAGCTTCGTCTTTGAAGGAGCCTCCACTTTTCAGGGAGCCTCCACTGTGCAGCTAGCTTCCTCTTTGCAGAGGCCTCCATTGTGGAGCAAGCTTCCTCTTTGCAGGGAGACTCCACTTTTCAGGGAGCCTCCACAATGCAGCGAGCTTCCTCTTTGCAGGGAGCCTCCACCGTGCATCGAGCTTCGTCTTTGCAAGGAGCCTCCACTTTTCAGGGAGCCTCCACTGTGCAGCTAGCTTCCTCTTTGCAGAGGCCTCCACTGTGGAGCAAGCTTCCTCTTTGCAGGGAGACTCCACTTTTCAGGGAGCCTCCACTGTGCAGCGAGTTTCCTCTTTGCAGGGAGCCTCCACTGTGCATCGAGCTTCGTCTTTGTAAGGAGCCTCCACTTTTCAGGGAGCCTCCACTGTGCAGCTAGCTTCCTCTTTGCAGAGGCCTCCACTGTGGAGCAAGCTTCCTCTTTGCAGGGAGACTCCACTTTTCAGGGAGCCTCCACTGTGCAGCGAGTTTCCTCTTTGCAGGGAGCCTCCACTGTGCATCGAGCTTCGTCTTTGTAAGGAGCCTCCACTTTTCAGGGATCCTCCACTGTGCAGCTAGCTTCCTCTTTGCAGAGGCCTCCACTGTGGAGTAAGTTGCTCTTTGCAGGGAGACTCCACTTTTCAGGGAGCCTCCACTATGCAGCGAGTTTCCTCTTTGCAGGGAGCCTCCACTGTGCATCGAGCTTCGTCTTTGAAAGGCGCCTCCACTTTTCAGGGAGCCTCCACTGTGCAGTTAGCTTCCTCTTTACAGAGGCCTCCAATGTGGAGCAAGCTTCCTCTTTGTAGGGAGACTCCACTTTTCAGGGAGCCTCCACTGTGCAGCTAGCTTCCTCTTTGAAGAGGCCTCCGCTGTGGAGCAAGCTTCCTCTTTGCAGGGAGACTCCACTTTCGGGGGGCCTCCACTGTGCAACAAACCTCCTCTTTGCAGGGAACCTTCACTGTACAGCGAACTCCCTCTTGGCAGAGAGCCTCCACTTTTCAGGGAGCCTCCTCTGTGCAGGGAGCTTCCTCTGTGCAGGGAGCCTCCACTATGAAGAAAGCTTCGTCCTTGCAAGGAGCCTCCACTTTTCAGGGAGCCTGCTACATGTGGTTTAGCCACCTCGGAGCTTGAGGGCAGCCCAGGCCGCCGTTGTCTAGCACCCATTTCACGGATCTGGGTTTCAGGTGAGGCTGAGATGGGCCTGGGCCTGATCCTGATCCGCAGGCTGCAGACCCGAGCCCCTCTGCAAGAGGCAGCCACCAGCACAGTCCACTATCGGCCACCTCTCCCACCCCCGGGGGAGGAGGTTGGGGGTCGGGAGGAGAGTATACGGTGGGAAAATGGAGAAGGGGAAAGCGGGGGAAAGAGAAGAGGGAGGGGGGAAATGGGGGGAGAGAGAGAAGGGGAGGGAATAATAATAGTATTTGTTAAGCACTTACTATGTGCAAAGCACTGTTCTAAGCGCCGGGGAGGATACAAGGTGATCAGATTGTCCCACGTGGGGCTCACAGTCTTCATCCCCATTTTACAGATGAGGTAACAGGCACAGATAAGTTAATGAATTGCCCAAAGTCACACAGCTGACAATTGGCATAGTCGGGACTTGAACCCATGACCTCTGACTCCCAAGTCTGTTTTATTAATGATGTGCATATAGCTGTAATTCTGTTTATTCTAACGGTTTTGACACCTGTCAATATATTTTGTTTTGTTGTCTGTCTCCCCCTTCTAGACTGTGAGCCCGTTGTTGGGTAGGGACCGACTGTCTATGTTGCCGACTTGTACTTCCCAAGCGCTTAGTACAGTGCTGTGCACACAGTAAGCACTCAATAAATACGATTGAATGAATGAATGAAGTCTGTGCTCTTTCCATTGAGCCACGCTGCTTGGGAAGGGAAGGGGCAGAAGAAAGGGAGGGAAGGGGAGATGGAGGAAAGGGGAGACAGAGTAGGGGGGTTGGGGGGGAAGGAGAGAGAGGGAGGAAAGGGGGGAGGGAGAAGGAGGAAAGGGGGGAGAAAGAAGGGGGAGGCTGGGAGAGACACCACCTGAAGGAACATGAGCTGAGCAAAGTGGCTGCAGGGAGATCAGCCCTGAGCCTTTGTTGTCAGGGAAGCAGACAGTGGCAAGGATTCCCCACCCTGCCCGGGGGTCTTGGGGAGAGGGAAGGTTAAGGCCTGGGAACCCCCAAGGGAGACGTGGTGCCAACTGCTTGTCAGGCAGAAGGACCCACAGCTCAACCTGGATGTCCCACTGACACCTCAAACTAAACCTGGCCAAAACTGAACTCATTTTCCCACCCAGATACTGCCCACCCACTGGCTTTCCCATTACTGTAGACAACACCACTATCCTCCCTATCTCAAACCCGTAACCTTGATGTTGGCCTCGACTCATCTCATTCCACCTGCATATTCAATCTGTCAACGAATCCTGTCAGTCCTAAAATCCGCCTATTCCTCACCACCCAAACTGCTACTTTGCTGATCCAAGCTATCCCACTTTACTACATTTCTTCTTGCTAACCCCTCCAGTCTCTCTCCACTTCAATCTATACTTTACTCTGCTGTATAGATGATTTTTCTAAAAAATGGTCAGTCCATGTCTTCCCACTCAAGAACCTCCAGTGGTTGCCCGTCCACCTCCACATCAAACAGAAACTCCTTGCCAATGGCTTTAAAGCACTCACTCAGCTTGCCCATCCTACCTCACCTCAGTGATTTCCTACTTCAACCCAGCCCGCACACTCTACTCCTCTAGGACCACTGTGCCTTCCATGTCCTTTTCTTTTCTTTTTCAATCGTATTTATTGAGCGCTTACTGTGTGCAGAGCACTGTACTAAGCGCTTGGGAAGTACAAGTCAGCAACATATAGAGATGGTCCCTATCCAGCAACGGGCTCACAGTCTCAAAGCGGGGGACAGACAACAAAACAAAACATGTATCCAACCCCAGTGCTTCAAACAGTGCCTGGAACACAGTAAGTGCTTAACAAATACCAAACTCCCTCCCCCTCCATATACACCAGACCTCTGCTTTCTCCACATTCAAAGCCCTATTAGGATCACATCTTACGATTAAGACCCCATCTCTGCCACAGGCTCAGCAGAGCCTCTCTGCCCCTCTAGGTCCTCACCTCACCCCAGCCACTCGCCATCAGGACCTCAGAGCTCCACCTTGCTTAGCTGAACCCCAGCAATGACTGAGCCGCACCAAACAGCCCGGGGGTTTGCTGGGGACCCCTCAGCCAACATCAGAAATGGGTACCCGTCATCCAAGGCTGTCCTCAGGAGCCGGCGGGGTGGGTAGGGGAGTGCGGGGCAGCTCCACCAGATCCCGGCATCCCCCTCCCCCAACCATGCAGCCTCCCGCAGCCTCACCTAGTGAACAAACACTTCTCCTCGGCTGGCCCAGACAGACCGGCCCGAGCTTCCATGCATTTACTTCCTGCCCATCCTGCCATGCTTCCTACTGCCTTTCCGGGAGCAGGGAATCATGCACTGCACCAAATGGGCGCTCAATATCTACAAAAGTTACTACTACTACTAGACTCGATACCACCTTTCCTGGGGTAATTCCCGGTGCTATGTAATGTCCTGGGAGAATCAAGGCTAAAAGACAAATCAGAGAAGTCATGAATACTACAACCGGAAGCCCAGCCGGCTGGGGACGGTAAGATGCTGGTGAAAGGGAAGCTTAGGGCCTTAAATCTCCCAACTTCCTCCTCCCTCTCTTCCTCCCAACGGTAACGAGAAGAGGCAATGCACCGGTTCCCCTCCTTGGTGTGAATCAACCTAGGGTAGGGAGAGCCAATACCCATCCCGGCCAAAACCCTTACCGAGCAACCACAGGATGTGGTCTAGTGGGTACTGCCGACTTGTACTTCCCAAGCGCTTAGTACAGTGCTCTGCACACAGTAAGCACTCAATAAATACGATTGAATGAATGAATGAATGAATGAATAGTGCATGGCCTGGGAGTCAAAAGGATCGGGGTTCTAATCCCCGCTCTGCCACTTGTCAGCTGAATGACTTTGAGCAAGTCCCTTCACTTCTCTGGGCCTCAGTGACCTCATCTGTAATATGACGGTGAAGACTGTGAGCCCCAAGTGGGACAGGGACTGTGTCCAACTGATTTGCTTGCATCCATCCAGCCCTTAGTACAGCGCCTGGCACATAGTAAGTGCTTGACAAATACCGTAATGATTGTTATTATTGTGAGCTGGTGCCCGGAGGCCTGAGACACTGTGCCATCTAGCCAGAGGGCGGAGAGCAGATGAGGGATTATGTGGATTGATTTCTACTTGTGGGACCCTGTTTCTGCTTTCTGTACCTAGAGAGATGCCTGCCAGGTGAGAATGATCTCAGCTCCCGATCACATCCAGCTTCCGGCACTTGGGCGCCAGCTCTGTGTTCTCTCACACCAAAATCCCTCGTGCCCCCACGGCTGCTGCTGCCCCCCGACTCCCAACCCTGACTTCTTGCCACCGTTTCAGAAGGAGCAACACCACGGCCGATCAGGGCATTTGAAAACTCCTGAATCCACGTTTTATTACCAGGTAGGAGAAGAGCGATCACTCACAATATCGTGTTCAAAAGAATGGCATTCAACAACATGTACAGTAATGACATTAAAATTACCTTGTGGGAAAAATAGAAAGGCCAGGAGACGGGGCTCTGATTAAGTGCTATCCCTAAATGGGCTTTGGAAGCTACGGCTATTTCTTTAAACTTTAAAAATAGCATCCTAAAAATTGCTTTTGCCCCAGGGTTACTTGCCGCCCCCCCCACATTTAGCTCGGCGGGTCTGTACAGAATGCTGCCTGGCTTCGACAGTGGCTGCCGTACCGAGGTTTGAAAGGAGCACTTGCCTGGCTCCACCTTGCCTGGCTCCACCTGTGATCTCATTCCCAATCCGTCACCAACACTGAGTGGGCACCCCCCGGGGTGGAGGGGGGGCAAGGGTCCCATCTCATTTCATTGACAGGCTGGGTCCCTGCTCAGGCTGACACTTGTGTGACACAAAGAAGTGAGGAAAATAAGGCATTTTACACGTCGGTGTTTCAAGTCCGTTGGTACAAAACTCAATCAGTCCTGGAGTGGGGGAAAAAACACCCTGTATTGAACTTTCAAAATTCAAACCAAAAGGAGAACAGCAGGACTGGAGGAGGTGCCTAGTTTAATTTTCCTTAAAGAAGTTCAGACCATCTCATACGGAGCAGTCCCGGGAAGGTGAGTCTTGGGGTGAGGGAGAGCCGGGATGAAGCAAGGGGAGGAAGGGAGCAACTGTGGGGTTCTGGGGTCCAGGCAATCCCCTGCAGCCACACGGGAGACCTCAGCCTCCCAGGGCCAGGGTCAGCCCCACTCCTTTCCTGCTCTTCCGAGCCCAGAAGGAGACGGGGGAGGTCACCGTTTGGAACAACCCCCTCTCCCCCGCAAGCTGGCTGGAATACTGAAAGATTTCAGAATACTAGGTCTATTTCTAAAAGGGAAAACCAGGTGATGGGACAGCCTAGCCTTACCCTTTGGAAGATGGAAAAGACCCAGGAAGTGTCGTGAATCTAAGGAAGCATAACCTAGGCCATTTCTTTATCTCCTACCCTCCTGTTCACTGAGATTTAGCCTACCTGAAAGATAGAATGAAATATTTTGTACTTATTGTACTGTAAAAATTCAGACAGAGGCCTCTGTCATCATTATTTTTCCACTTTGTGTGCCATATAAATTTAAGGAAAATAATTTTCTATATATTTATTTTTATATATACTGTATATATAAATTAGAAGCAAATAAATAAAAGATTAGAGGCTGCACTGAAATCAGTTAACACACTGATATCCAATCACTAATGTTATGTTTTACAGGTTTTTTTATATATATGTATATATACATATATATACAAATATACTGTATACATACACTGGTTGTAAAGAAGAGAAACTGTAGGTGCTGAATGAGAAGAATCAGATCAGAAAGACTCCCAGGGTCTCAGCAACCTGATTGCATATGTGTCCCTTGTGCAGTTTTGATTTTCCAGTTCCCTAAGCTGTGAAGTTCATTATTGCTAAATTTCCTCCCATTTCAATTGGATGTGCTGGCTGAGATTTGGAACCTGGGAGAGGGAAGCTGTTGGAACAGTGTTGGGGGGGGTTAGGTGGAGGAGGAGAGGGTCTCCTAAAAAAAAGCTCCCTCCCCTCTGCCTTCCCGCCGGGGCTCCCAGAGATGCCAAACTACCCGGTGCCTCAGAGCCTGGACTGATGGGCTTTCTGTCCCCCCCCTGCACCTCAGACGTCAAGCACACGGAGCCCAAATCATTCTGAACCAGATTCGTCCTGGCTGGGTGGCTCGGTCAGCAGCCAGACTGTGCCCCTGGCAGCACTGCTGGGGCAGCGGGACCCCAGCCCTGGGTGGGTGAGCAGCAGCCAGGGTGAGTGACCGTGCTGGGACAGGACCCCGGGTCAGTGCAAATGTCCTGAGAAACAAGGAAACCAGGCAGAATGTGGGATGGGACAGACAGTCCAGGGGCTTCTGTACTGGTATTCCAGGAGGTGACCAGTTGGAATCCGAAAGGGCCAAAGGCCCGACAGGATTAACGCCCCAGGCTATGGCTGGAACCGGTTCCGAGAGGGGCCCTCGGCTTGTCCGCCCGGAGCTTCGGAAGGGAACGGGGAGGAGGTGGATTGGGGTGGGGGTGGGAGGACGGTCCTGACTGAAGGAGCCCCTAGAGGCAAGGTGACCGGATGCTGGGTAGAGCCTGGGGGGAGTCCACATCGGGTCTGCCAGAAGCCCCCACTTCAACCCAACAAGCACAGCCTGTGATGATTCACGGTGGTTGTGGGGAAGCTGAGGCTGGATGTGAGTAGGCTGCTGGCTGCTGAGCCACTTCTCTGCTCAAGCTCGCCGAGGGGCATAAGCACGAGCAGGAGGAGCCCTTGAAGAGCTGGGGCTGGGCCGGGGGAGCACTGCAGCCACTCTCTGCTCAGAGTCCTCTGCTGCCCCTGCCCGTGGGCAAGCAGCAGGTGGCCCAAACTGGACAGGGATTTCTCTTGCAAAACAGAGGCTCGGTGGCACTGCTAGGGGTGACCGAGGGCCTGATCCAGGGCCAGGCCAGCTCAGATTCTGAAGGCAGAATGAGCCCATCCCACTGCAGAGAGACTGGTGCCGGAGACCCGGCTGGAGCCTCTGTGGGAGTCCATCCATAGAGGCGCCCTTTGTCCTGACGGACCAACTGCTGGACATTTGTGCTATCGCAAAGTTGGTGCTTTGGAAGTGGGAACTCTCCCCGGAGTGGAAGCACTGGGTGCCGCTCGCCCACTTTGTCCCTCAGAGGGCCCAGGTGGTCTCCAAAGAGGCCGCCATGAGCTCCTGGTCTGGGGTGCCCTGGGGCAGGCTATTGCCTGGAGGGTCGAGCCCGGGGAGCAGACCTGGGCATGCTGCAGGTCTTGTGCTGAGAGGCTGGCTCTGGAGCTCGGTCACCTTCTCCTTGGGAGGCAGCGTCTTCTTCTGACTCTGCTGACCTCAGGCCCTTCAGAGACCTGCTTTCCTCTCCTGAGCGGGGTGGGGACCCGGCGGCCCACCCTTGCGGTGGGTGGACAGAGGGGAAGGGGGTGGGGTCCCCAAGCAGGAAACCAGCCCATGTGGGGCTTCAGGAAGGCCAACCACAGCCATGGCCTCTTGCTCAAGATATAGCTCAGAAGAAATCTGGAGCCCCAAGCCCAGCGCGGGAAGGGTCACTGTCACTTCCCTTCAGGAGCTCACTTGGGGGCCTCGATGCCAGCTCTCAAACTGCTCGGGCAGAGGCACGGAGGGCGGGTTCCCGAATGGAGATGCGAAGGCCGGGTGTAGGGCGCTCTGAGAGCTGGCGTGGGAGGCTGGTGGTGCGATGGGGGTGGAGGGCGTGGGAGTCAGGGGTTGCGGGAGCCGGCCAAGAACTTCTGTTTGGGAAAAGTTAAAGCAGCAGCTTCTCCAGAGTAAGCCCCCTAGCTCTGAGAGGTCTTTCTGCTTCCCGTTCTTGTGGAAGCACAGGGCTCTCTCTTGGACGTTGCTGCGTCAAGAAAGAATACTTGGAAAAGCTCTCTGGTTAGTTCTGTACTAAAAATATTTACTAAACATCATGGCTGGAAAGAAACTGATCCAACAACCGAAAAAGAAACCCAGACCAAAAAAACCCCAAAGGTCACCGGCAAAGGGCCCCCAGGGAACCTGGCTAATCAGCCCCCGCCTTGGCGGGGAATCGAGGGGTGGAGGGGGAGAAGCCCACTGAGCTAGGAAGGGCAGCAGACTTACTTAGGAGTGCCCACCCACCCCAATCCTCTTGGGGACAGCACCCGAGCCGCCCACGGTCTCGGCAGACATTGTGGTTCCAGAGCGCATACCTTTAAAGAAAGCTACGAGGAGGAAACAAAAGAGCAAAGTAAACGTGCATCAGAGGGCTCTTCCTCGCCACACGTGCGTCTTTGGAAGTCGGAGCATCACAGTCTTGAGCCGAGGTGTCAAAAGAGTTGGCAGCAAGTGCTGACGGCAATAAATACACGCGGCTTAAAATAACCAGATTCAATGTGTCCTCGGTCCTAATTAGGAGCTAAAAAAAGTCACTATTAAAAAAAGAAAAAAAAAAGAAAGAAAACTCCAATGCTATTTCATTAGTGCATAAAAAATACATGTGAATCCCTGGTCTGCTTGTCTGCTGTATTTGCTTTTTGTGGGTAGATGGGTGGCTTATTTCTTTGCCCGGTGACCCAGGCCTCAGAGCCCGGCCTGCCCCGGCTCTCCGGGGGCTGCTCCCCCAGCCTCTTCCAGATCAGGGAAGGGCCCTGGGGCCGGCTGCCTGGTGTGGGAAGGGCCCGTCAGAAGATATTCGGGCACATGTGCCAGTCGTGCTTTTCCTTGGCTTCCCAATAGCCCCCTTTGTAAACGCAGGCCAGCTCTCCCGTCAGGGGATCCGTCTTCCTTTCAAACCACAGTGGGGTGTATCCAGTATAGTTCTTCCCTGCAAGGGGCAGAGAGACAACTCAGATATGGGCACCGTTTCCCTTCCACTTCTCCTCGGGCCAGACAGCCACGGCAGCAGCACCACCACGACCGCTCAATCTCAGAAGCCCTCACTTCGATTCCCTGGGGCCCGACTGATATAGTCTCCCTTCCTCACTGTGGGCGGTCCGAGGAATCCTACCCTCATTTGGAGGGTGAGATATCCTCATGGGCCTATGCTCAGGGTGACTCAAGAAGCTGAGAGAGAATGTGCATCGAAGACTGGCTGCCACACACGGGCTTTTTCTGGAAGTCAGAGTTGCAGGAGGAGAAACCAGGAATCTGGACTCCCAATCAATCAATCAATCAATCAATCGCATTTATTGAGCGCTTACTGTGTGCAGAGCACTGTACTAAGCGCTTGGGAAGTACAAGTTGGCAACTTGTACTTGGCGTAAGTTGGCCTGCGGCTTGGGCTCTTTCCTCCTCCATGGATTCTCTAGGCCCCTGCAGGGTATCTCAAATGGATGGAAAATCAGGAGCCTCCAAATAGATGGGAAGGTAGCGAGGCTTAGTGGAATGTCGTTACGGGCAGGGAACGTATCTACCAACTCAGTCCTCTGCACACAGTAAGTGCTCAATAAATACCATCGATTGAATGAGCACAAGGACAGGAACTGGCCTGCCACTGGCCTGCTGTGCAACTATGGGCAATCCCTTAATTAATCTCTTAATTAAACACTTAATCTCTGGGCTTCAGTTTCTTTATCTGCAAAATTTATATTATGGTATCTGTTAAGTGCTTACAGTGCATCAAGCACTGTTCTAAGTGCTGGGGTACATACAAGTTAATCAGGCTACAGTCCCTGTCCCACATGGGGCTCACGGTCTAACATAGGGATAAAATACTTGTTCCCACTCCCTGCGATACCGTGAGCCCTGTATGGGACAGTGGCTGGGTATGATCTGATAACCTTGGATCTACCCTATCACTGAGCACCCGCTAGGAGCTCAATAAACACCATCGATCACTAAATGCTGGAGAGCGGCCGATTGGACTGCCAGAATTCAATTGGAACATTCTTCCCCTGTGAGCCCAGGATCAATCCTGCCCTCGGGGGGGGGGGCTTCTCGTCCACTCTCTCCTTCAATCCCCAGTGCCCTCCTCCTCCTCCTGCTCTTCCCTCTTGTTCTCGCCTGAGCCTCCCCGCTGCCTCTGCAAAGGGGACCACCCCAGATCTCAAGCCCAACTCACCTCCCTCCAGCGCCTCCATGGCATCCGACTCCCGCTTACGGCGCACGAGCCTCTGCTTCTCCTCCAACCTCTGCTTCTCCACGTTGGCTTCATCCCACTGGCCGCTCTCCATGAGTCGCTGGTCGGGCCGCATCCTGCTGTCCGTGGGGGCCACCCCGACCTCAGACTCGTTGAGGGTCAGAGCCAGCTCGGAGAAGTAGTACATGTTCTCTGCGTTCTCCCTGAAAGGGAAGGCAGGGAGTCAGATGAGTGGAGTTCCTGTGCAGAACTCTCCTGATCCTTTAAAAGCCTCTCTGATGGGGGTCTCTCTCTCTCTCTGTCGAATGAGCTAATCAGTTCTGCCCCAGGGAAGCCCTTCTTGCTGAACTTAGACTCTCTGGTTCATGCCCAATGAGGCCCAGGGGAAAGAGCCAAGCCTGGGAGTCAGAGGACACGGGTTCTAATTCTGGCTCGGTCACTTCTCTGCCGTGGGTCCTTGGGCAAGTCACTTAACTTCTCTGTGCTTCAGTTCCTCATCTGTAAAATGGGGACTCAGTACCTGTTCTCCCTCCTAATGGGACCGGGAGCCTCAAATACCATAATTATTATTATTACCCTGAGACCGTTTTCTTCAAGGTCACCAATGGTTTCTTTCTGGCCAAATCTAAGTGTCTTTACTCCATCCTAATCCTCCTCGGCTGCCTCTGACAATGTGGACAATGGTCTTGGCCTGGAAATACTATCTAACTTTGGTTTTCCTGACAGTTCTCTCCTGGTTCTCCTCCCACCTCCTGAGCTGTTCATTCTCCAGCTCTTCCACCAGTTCGCCTGCCACCTCTGGCCCCTCTATCTGTGGGTGTCACTCAGGGCTTGGTTCTGGGTTCCCTTCTCTTCTCAATCTAAACTCACTCCCTTGGGGATCTCATCTATTCCCGTGGCCTAAACCACCACTTCTATGTGGATGACTCCCGAAACTAATTCACTACGCTCAACCTCTCTCCTCTGCAATCTTGCATCTCCTCATGCCTCCAGCGTATCTCTACATGGATATAAACGTTCAGGGCATGTCACCCCACTCCTCAAAAACCTCCAGTCGTTGACTATCCACCTCTGTATCAAACAAAAACTCCTCACCATTGGCTTTAAAGCAGTCCATCACCTGGCCCCCTCCTACCTCCCCTTGCTTCTCTCCTTCTACAACCCAGCCCACACACTCCGCTCCTCTGGTGCTAAGCTTCTCACTGTGCCTCGATCACACCTGTCTCGTCACCGACTACTGGCCCAAGTTCTGCCTCTGACCTGGAATGCTCTCCCTCCTCAAATCCAACAGACAATTACTCTCCCCCACTTCAAAGCCTTATTGAAGGCACACCTCCTCCAAGAGGCCTTCCCAGTCTAAGCTCCACTTTTCCTCATCTCCCACTCCCTTCTGTGTCACCCTGAGTTGCTCCCTTTGCTCTCCCATCCCCTCCCAGCCCCAGCAGCGTGGCTCAGTGGAAAGAGCACAGGCTTTGGAGTCAGAGGTCATGGGTTCAAATCCTGGCTCCACTAACTGTCAGCTGTGTGGCTTTGGGCAAGTCACTTCACTTCTCTGCGCCTCAGTTACCTACCTCATCTGTAAAATGGGGATTAAAAAAACTGTGAGCCCCCCGTGGGACAACCTGATCACCTTGTAACCTCCCCAGCGCTTAGAACAGTGCTTTGCACATAGTAAGCACTTAACAAATACCATCATTATTATTATTATGTATACGTCTGTAATTTTATTTATTTGTATTGATGTCTGTTTCCCCACCTCTAAACTGTGAGCTCATTGTGGGCAGGGACTGTCACTGTTTATTGTTGTACTGTACTTTCCTCAGCGCTTAGTATAGTGCTCGGCACACAGTAAGCACTTAAGAAATACGACTGAATGAATGAATGTACTCCTCCAACCACTGAGTACAGTATGTTGCACAAAGTAGGTACTCAATAAATACTTTGGATTGTTTGACTATAGACTGAAAGCTCCTTGTGGACAGGGATCGTATGTACCAACTCTACTGCATTTTCCCAGTTTGCTTACTGTTGATCGGTAGATGGCAAAGACAGCCTTTGAGAAGAAGTGTGGCCTAATGGAGAGAGCACAGACTTGGGAGTCAGAAGGATCTGGATTCTAATCCCAGCTCTGACATTCGCCTGCTGTGTAATCATAGGCAAATCACTTGACTTCAGTTACTTCAGCTATAAAATGGGGACTAATTCCATGAGCCCCATGTGGAACATAGATTGTGTCCAACCTGATTAGCTTGTATCTTCCCAAGCACTTAGTACACTACCTGGCCCACAGTAAGAGCTAAACAAATACCATAAAAACAAAAACAAAGACAAAAAACAACCACCAAAAAAACCCTTGGATGGTTCCCAAGTAGCATCTGAGGCAATTTCTAACTGACCCTCAGGTGGCCCTCTTTCTTTTCTCTTCCTATCTTCCTCCTTAGTTTCCTTTTTTAAGTCTCCCTTTCCCGGCCTGTACCTAGGCCCTATGGGCTGTGCCAGCTCTGTTGGTGACCACAGGCTACGGGAGCAGTTGCCTCTCAGAAGGAATCCTCTGCTTTGGCAGCAGCAGCAGCAGTTCCAGGACCACTCCCTGGGTTTCTCTTCCTGCTTTACCCCTCGCCCTTCCTGGGAACTGGCCCTAAGACTGGGAAAAAGAAGCCCAGGGAAGGGACACGGGTTCCAGTCAGCCTCAAGCCATCCCAGGCATGACTCGATCTCTGAGCAGCATTCCACCTTTCCTGAAGTCAGGCTGCGAAGGCTGCCCAGAGCTTGGAGGGATTGAGTTTGTTCCCTCGACTGCAGGGCAGTACCGTCCCATCATCAATCATCAATCATATTTATTGAGCGCTTACTGTGTGCAGAGCACTGTACTAAGCGCTTAAGTCCCCTGTGGGGCAGTCTTCCTGAGGCCCCTCTGTTGCCTGCCAGGCCTGGCCCCCCCCAGGCAGGGCTGGGACAGGGGACCACTAAGGCTGAGCCTTGGGGCCATGACCCCGAGGAGGATGGGGGGGCCCTCAACAAGGGTCAGGGTCTCCCCTCGACCTTATGGCCCGGGCAGCTAGCTGTGCTCAGCTGTCTGCATTTTTGTTTTTTTTTAAATGATATTTGTTAAGTGCTTACTACGTGCTAGGCACTGTACTAAGTGCTGGGGATACAAGATAATCAGGATGGACACAGTCCCTGTCCCATGTATGGCTCACAATATTAGTCACCATTTTACATGAGGGAATTGAGGCACAGAGAAGAGAAATGACTTGCCCAAGGTCACACAGCAGATACGTGGTGGAGTCAGAATTAGAACCCAGGTCTTGAGAAGCAGCATGGCTCAGTGGAAAGAGCCTGGGCTTGGGAGTCAGAGGTCATGGGTTCAAAGCCTGGCTCCACCACTTGTCAGCTGTGTGACTCTGGGCAAGTCACTTCACTTCTCTGGGCCTCAGTTACCTCATCTGTAAAATGGGGATGAAGACTGTGAGCCCCACGTGGGACAACCTGATCACCTTGTAACTTCCCCAGCACTTAGAACAGCTTGGCACATAGTAAGCGCTTAACAAATGCCATCATTATTATTATTATTATTGACTTGGGCTGAGTGGGCCTGAAGGCTCCCTGAGGTTCCTAAACCCTGGCTGAGCTGACTAGGGGCCGGTTCGCAGAATCCCGTGGGAGTTCAGCCATTCCAAAAGCAGGTTTGCTCAGGTGATTTAATGAGGTCTGACCCCTTGTCCCAGGATAATCTGGGGAGGCGCTGCCTCAGTGTCCCTGGGCCCTTCCTTATGCTTTAAGGGAGGTGTGAGGGGCTGTCGGGGAGGGGTCTGCCTGCACTGGCCTACAGCTGGGGTTGGTCCAGCACACAGATTCATCATCATTCATTCATTGTCGTATTTATTGAGCGCTTACTGTGTGCAAAGCACTGTGCTAAGCACTCGGGAGAGTACAATATAACAATAAACAGACACATCATCGTCATCGGCGTCGTCAACACTCTCTCCCCTTGCTGGCCTAGTTAGCACTGTGACCACCATGGTGAGCCCCAGGCGAAGGCGGGCCTAGGCAGGACACGCACAACCCGGCCGAAGACACTCACGGCAGAGGGTATTTCTTCCACAGGACCTTGGCTGGCAACGTCTGGTAGACGGTCTTCTGCTTGCCCTCCACGTTGGAGCGACTCTGGCTGCTGTGCACGATCTTGGCGCACTCCATCTTCTCGTCCCACGAGCCCGACATGACGTAGTGGGCCCTGCCGGTGCCGTCGGCCACTACACCGGTCACCTGGGGAGAAGCCAGACCGCCCCGTCCCCTCAGTGGGCTGTCGGGGGTGGTGGGGCTGCGGACCTCGGTCGCTGGGCTGCCCGGTGAGGACGGGTCCCGCGGGACTCGGCACTGGTGCTCAGTTTTGGGTGTAGGAATGGGTCAGCTCCCACCAGCTGGGGCAGCCGGCAGCTTCTTCACCTAGTGCTCATTCAAGCCCAGTCGACCCCTGGGGGGTCAATATTCCAGCCCTCCTGCTGACCCAGACCTTCCCAGAGCCTGCCTGGCTGCCCGTCCATCCACCCAGCTTCCCATCCGATCCCTCTCAGGATGCCACCAAGCACGGTACCTTGCGGGCAGAATCTTTTGAGAAGTAGCTGTAGGGTGTGAATTTCAGCTGGCATTTATCCTTCGTCTTATGGTTGACGATCTCTATGTCCCCGGACTGTGGGAGCAGAGGAATGGAGAGAGAAGATGATGGTTTTCCAGATAGGAGGAACAGCCTAGTGGTTTGGTTCCTGAGGACTTTCCTACATGAGCCTTGTGTCCAGAGGCCCACTTGGCCAGTGGGCTCCCCAGCCGAGCCAGCCTGGTGGGAAGGAACGAGTGGGCTCGGGACTTGGCAGAGCGTGTCAGCCCCCTGCCTAGGTGACAGTGTTGGCATCAGGCTTCCTGAGCAGGGGCTTTGGCGAGAGAGGAGTCCTCTCAGCCGAACAGAGTTTTGGGCTGGGCCATCTCCAGGGTCAATTCCTGGGTCTTCTGGCCCCGGGCTTTTGGGGACACTGAAAGGCCTGGGTGAGTCAGAGAAAGGTCTTGGGCAGGTGCCCGGCAGGAGGTCCCTCCCCCTGCAACTGGGCTGGGCCCCAAATTGAAGGCCCATCCCCTGGGACTTGGCAGAAGCCTGGGCAGGAGGCATGTTCCCTTGAGACTGGGCAGGGCTCTAGCCTGGAGGCCCGGCCCTTTGGCCTGGGCAGAGCCCTCGGCAGAGTGGGCCAGCTGTGCTTCCTACAGGGCTCGCACCCACTAATGACCGGTGGGGGATGAGAGAGGGCACTGACCTGGTCGATCCAGAGCTTGCCCACGATGATGTTATGCACAGTGGAAGTGCCCTTCCTCCAAATGTAGTGATTCCCACTTGATGAGAACTCTAAATGAATGGCACCTGGAAGAGAAGGGTCAGGGATCCCAGAGGGCTTCTTCCCACCACGAAAGGGGAATGGCATTTTCCAATATCCCCTTCTTCCCCCTTCTTCTCCCACTCCGGAATCTTCCCAGTTAACCAGGAATCAATCAATCAATCAATCGCTGCTTGGAGAAGCAGCGTGGCTCAGTGGAAAGAGCCCGGGCTTTGGAGTCAGAGGTCATGGGTTCAAATCCCAGCTCCGCCAATTGTCAGCTGTGTGACTTTGGGCACATCACTTCACTTCTCTGGGCCTCAGTTACCTCATCTGTAAAATGGGGATTAAGACTGTGAGCCCCCCGTGGGACAACCTGATCGCCTTGTAACCTCCCCAGTGCTTAGAACAGTGCTATGCACATAGTAAGCGCTTAATAAATGCCATTAAAAAAAAATCAATCAATGGTATTTACTGAGTGCTTAGTGTGTGCGGAGCACTGTACTAAGCACTTGGGAGAGTACAAATAAAACAGAATTAGCAGACATATTCCCTGTCCATAACGAGCTTACAGTCAAGAAGGAAGGTCACTAGAAGGTCCCAGGAAGGTGGGACTTTCCATTTTTAAATAGAAAGTTTCCTGCAGGCACATTAAGGCTGTGGGCAGCGGGGGTTAGGTCCCCAGGCAAGACTTAGCTCAGATAACGGCAAGGGCAGGGGCCAGAGGCAGGAGTGTTGTTTTTTTTTTCTTTTAATGGCATTTGATAAGCGCTTACTATGGGCCAGGCACTGTATTATGTGCTGGGGGTGATACAGGTTAATCAGGTTCATTCATTCATTCATTCAATCGTATTTATTGAGCACTTACTGTGTGCAGAGCACTGTACTAAGCGCTTGGGAAGTACAAGTTGGCAACATATAGAGACGGTCCCTACCCAACAGCGGGCTCACAGTCTAGGTTGGACACAGTCCATGTCCCACATGGGGTTCACCGTCTTAACCCCCATTTTACAGATGAGGTAACTGAGGCCCAGAGAAGTGAAATGAGTTGCCCAAAGTCACACAGCAGACAAGTGATGGAGCCAGCATTAGAACCCAGGTCCTTCTGTCTCCCAGGCCCATGCTCTATCCACTCAGCTGTGTCTGTATTGCAATGATGGAAACCGGGGTTGGCCGGGGGTGGTTTTAGGTGAGTCAATGATCCTAACTCTCATTAAAAACCCCAGCAATCTCCCTGCAAGTCATCAGTGAGTAAGCATTCCAGAAGGTCTGTGATCACCAACCCGCTATGCCCAGGCCCGAGTGGAGCCCTTCTTATGAAACCCTGGACTAATCAATCAATCAATCAGTCATATTTACTGAGCGCTTACTGTGTGCACAGCACTGTACTAAGCGCTTGGGAAGTACAAGTTGGCAACATGTAGAGACAGTCCCTACCCAACAGTGGGCTCACAGTCTAAAAGTAGTAACTAGTACTAGTAACTAGAACAAAACTATTACTAGTAACTAAAACTAGTAACACAGAACTGCAGGGCTCTTGAACTCCTTGAGTCTCCTGACCCTCGCTTACAGACAGACAGCAGGCACATCCCCTCTAAGACTGCAGCCCCAAGGCATTTTTAAAAATCCAATCTGCAAGGCCATATTCAATGACATCCACTTCAGGATTCATCACATCAAGGCCGAGACAGATGGAAGCCGAGAGAGGAAGGTGAAGACCCCCAGGCAGGGCCCTGGGTGGAGAGAATCCAGGCACCTCACCTGGTACCTCGCCTGGCACCTGGCAGGCCTCGCCAGTATCCAGCTCTCTGGATGCCAAGCAACGACTCCCGTCAGGTGCCCCCAGAACTAAGTCAGGCCCCCAGACCCATGTGGATCTGGCTAACGGCACACATCCGACTCTCCGGGATGGGGAATAGCCCACGCAGCATGAGTCACAACTGAATTGTGTCTTCGAGGTGATAAAACCTTTCTTGGAAAGCCCACTTCTTGCCAGAAATTCTTTTCGAGTCTCCTGCCAAATGCGTCACTAGACAGTGAGGAAACTTGCCTGAAGCCAAAGCAGAGCCCTGACTTAAAGTGCTGCATTGGAGCTTGGATGGCAAAGTGGCTGCATCTTTCAACATGGTGATGGGTGGACCCCCGGCTGGCGGCATTTCCCCCAACTCTGTGGCCTTGTCCACCCCCTGCCACCGTCTCAGCGGCCTCCCCCAGGACGGGGTCAGGGACTCCGCTGGGAGGAACTAACGTGGGGCAGTCTGGAACAGAGCACTGGTAAAAGAATAAGGGCTGGAGAGTCTATCTCAGTTAGAATTATTTTGAAGCGGGTTTTTTTTTCTTGTGGTGTTGAACCATGCTTCCTGGAAGCAGAGGTTCTCAGCTTCTCTCCCAGCTGACATGTGGTAAATCTAGAGAAATTCATCTGGCGCTTCACCTCACATAGGTTCATGGCTAGGGCTGGGCCGACGGGCATCCAGGGAAGGGAGGAAACAACTGGGATCTTTGCCCAGGGTCCAGGCCGGAGGTGGGAGCAGGGTCATCCCTCTGTTTCTGGGCCAGTTGAGTGCTTTTCTCACCTTCCTCCCCACTACCTTTTCATCTGCAATGATTTTGGGAGACTTCAATATCCTTGTTGAAGACCCTTATGATTCCCCAGCTCCACATTCTACTCCGCTCGCTCTGCTGACCTGTGATTAGACACCCCCACTGCCCGCACTCCCTTCTAGACTGTAAGCTCATTGTGGACAGGGAATGTGTCTGTCCATTGTTGTACTGTACTCTCCCAAGTGCTTAGCATAGTGCTCCGCACCTAAGCGCTCAATAAATTCAATTGACTGACTAGCTGACTTACACACCGACACAGCCCACCCTGGACCACCGCCTCCAGTGGCTACCCCACCAGCTGCTGATGCCACAAACTCAATGCCCCAGTAATAATTTGTACTTCCCAAGCGCTTAGTACAGTGCTCTGCACACAGTAAGCGCTCAATAAATATGACTGATGATGATGATGAATGCCCCACCCAGCCAGTTCTCTATGACCACTTCCAGACCTCAACCTCCTAGCCTACGATCTCCAGCCTCTGAACCCCCTCTCTTCACATCAGCCAAGCGGCCACCCCCTCCCTAAACAAGAGGGTCACTTGCATCTCCAGTGCCCCGTCCAGCACTCTCAATTCTCTGCCCTTCTTCCTGAAGCGATGGACCCGCCAACCTCTGGCCCTGGATTAGTCCCACTCTGCCTCTTCAGCTCCTGCCCCGGGGACCAGATCCATACAGTGGACCTCTGATGCTTTAAACTAACCTTTTGTGTGACATTGCTGCCCTTTCATTAGTCAGACAAGACTACAGCTCCTCCCTCAGCCACTCCTCCACCTGGAGTCCTCCTTCACTCCCTCTTACCGCTACTTCATTCATTCATTCATTCAGTCGTACTTATCGAGCGCTTACTGTGTGCAGAGCACTGTACTAAGCGCTTGGAAAGTACAATTCGGCAACAGATAGAAACAATCCCTACCCAACAACGGGCTCACAGTCTAGAAGGGGGAGACAGACACAAGACAAAACAACTATTTCAACCTCTGACTCTGTCCTGGTTCCTTTCCTTTGCTTACAGTATGAACATCCCCCAGAATCTTGAAAAAAAAATCCATTGATCCTACTGTACCTTGTAATGATAATTATTATCATTATTATTACTATGCAATAGTTGGAGGGTCCATATCCTGGACTGGGGACATACTGCCAAGTGACAACACCCCTTCCCTGCACCCCACACCAAGACCCTCGGCTGGGAAGAGCTCTGAAAACTCAGCGGCCCCTAACACTGGATTCCCCCTCTCCTCTCCTGTCCCCCCACTCACCCGACCACCTTTCTCTCTCTCCCCTTCTCACTCACTCACCTAATGGCATGATGGAGAGGTATTTGCCCCGGAACTTGCTGGCGATGGTAATTTCCTGCCAAAGGGCCCAGCCGTGCTTGGAGTAGACGTGGTGAGCAGCTGCAGGAGGGTGGTGGCTCACCTGTAGGACAGCAATGGACACGGCATCATACGTCGGCCTGGCAAAGACCCACACAGCACCCACAAAACGCTGCCTTCAACCAGGACAATCAGGGTGCCTGCCCCTCTCCCTTCTCCCCTCTGGGCTCGAAGGGCTCTGTAAGCACAGCAACCATCAACTCTCTTATTTCTTCCAAGGCAGCATGCAAACCACCCATAAATCTTAGGAGAAGTAACAATTATTATTATAAACAATAACAACAGTACCAACTGTGATATTTACTCAATGCTTACTATGGACTGAGGACTGAGGTAGATACAATCATTCAAGGCATTTATTAAAAGTTTTTCTGTAAGTGGCACCAGAGTGAGTTAAAAGGCCCCAATCCTGGTTTCTAGGAATTTCCACTCCAAGTTAAGCTGCATGAATAATCAATTCATCAGTCAATGGTACATTGAGCATTTACCGTGTGCAGAGCACTGCACTAAATGCTTGGGAGAGTACAACAGGGGGAGTAGATACGATTTCTGAAATAAATTCCAAAATAAAACAAAAAAGTCACTGAGATAAATTGAAGCCAATACCAAGGAGCCTGTCCATACCCTCAGCAGGCTCCACACTCTTTAGCTTTTAACATTTTCTCAGCTCCTGTAGCTCAAGAACTCCCAAGCTAACACCTTCTCTTTCGTTAGGGATCTTGCCTCATTCGAAGGATGAACATAACAGGCTGGGTTCTGTTTTCTTCCACTAACTCACTAAGCGATTTAGTCCCCCACCACCCCAATCCATAAAACCTAATTTGTGCTCTAAGTACTTATAGATACTGTGATCTATGATTAGGCATTCTAATTATAGGATTTGATTAAAGTGCATTACAAAATTGGTGATTATGCCAAAATGTTGATTTATACCCAAACAAATGTGACTGCTTTAAAGTTCAGCCCTGTAAATGCTGTTGCTGCTGAATCCTTGATTAAGGCAATTCCTAAATGCTGCTCCTTCTCAGCAGCTCAGCAGAGACTGGGATCTCAGGAGCGCTGGGCCAGTGTGGGCTAGTGTGGCCAGTCCGAGGAGTTGAAGGTTCAGGCAGGGGAAGGAGAGGGGGCCGGCCTCAGCAAGGCGGGCTTCCTGGGACAGTCACGCTTCTTCTCAAGTCCACAAAAT
The DNA here is from genome assembly GCF_015852505.1 of Tachyglossus aculeatus. Lineage (NCBI taxonomy): Eukaryota > Metazoa > Chordata > Mammalia > Monotremata > Tachyglossidae > Tachyglossus > Tachyglossus aculeatus. The sequence goes on along the minus strand of NC_052086.1, from coordinate 20,366,837 downwards.
CCCCACTTGGGGATTCCTTTCCTCAGGATGACCCTGTTGGATAGTCGGATTTCACAGAGCCAGGGAGAACCATGCCACCTCCAAGGAAGCAGGGGAAACCCATTTCCAGAGACCGGTTGGTGACTCGGAGAAACAGGCCACAGCAACACTTCAGAGACAAACTGGGTGGCTGGGCACGTGCTTGCACCCCAGGTGATCAATACTCCAAGGGGTACAATGTGTGGTACAAACCAATCAAGCAACAGTATTTGATGAGCGCCTACCATGGCCCTGTACTGTACTAAGTGGTTGGATGAGTAAAATTGGATTAGTAGACAAGATCTCTACTCTAAAGGAATTTAGAGTCTAGTGGGTAAGACACTTCAGGTAGAAGGTTGCAATAGAGTCTGAAGATATATGGCTAAATGTTATGGTGGGAGGGTGGGATGAGTGGTCAGAGCTGTGAGGACTCAGTGCAGTGTGACCTAGTGGCTAGAGCACAGGCCTGAAAGTCAGAAGGACCTGGGTTCTAATTCCTAGATTTGCCACTTGTCTGCTGTGTGACTTTGGACAAATCACTTTACTTCTCTGTGCCTCCGTTACCTCATCTTTGAGGAATTAAGATTTTGAGCCACATTTGGGACACAGACTGTATTCAACCTGATTATCTTGTGTCTATCCTAGTGCTTAGTACAGGGCTTGGTACACAGTTAGGGTTTAACTAATTCCATAAAATAAAAAAAAAGCGTTTAGATGATTCCCAAATCCTTAAGTAGAAACTGAGGGTGGCGAGAGAATGTTGCCGATTTGTACTTCCCAAGCACTTAGTACAGTGCACAGTGTAAAGGCTCAATAAATACTACTGAATGAATGAATTAATGTTAATCAGGGGAAGGCTTCTGGAAGAAATGGGATTTCAGAAGAGCTCTGAAGAGCAGTGGTCTGCTGGATGTGAAGGGAATAGGAACTCCAGGAAAAAGGGAGGGTGTGAGCCAGAGGTCGAGACGTCTAACCAGTAAGCTGACCGCTCTGGACTTGGCCAGAACTGTGGGTCCCAGCTCTCCCTTTTGAACCACGACAAGAAGCTCTAACGTGGTCAAGTGGACAGCAATTTTCAGCAGCAGCAGCAGCAGCCACAGGGAGGACGGAGGGAACAGCCGGGCTGAGATGAGGGCCAGGAAACGAGCCGGGACTTTCCTGCCCCTTCTCCTGCTCTCTCCCCTCTGCTCCTTAACCTATTGGTGGAATCCAGGACACAAGCTGAGAAGCAGCGTGGCTCAGTGGAAAGAGCACGGGCTTTGGAGTCAGAGGTCATGGGTTCAAATCCCGGCTCCGCCAACTGTCAGCTGTGTGACTTTGGGCAAGTCACTTAACTTCTTTGGGCCTCAGTTTCTTGCTCTGTAAAATGGGGATTAAGACTGTGAGCCCCCCGTGGGACAACCTGATCACTTTGTAACCTCCCCAGCACTTAGAACAGTGCTTTGCACACAGTAAGCGCTTCATAAATGCTATCATTATTATTATTTTTATTATTAAGCCCAAAAGAAACAATTTCGCTACTACGGTTGGAAGAAGCACTTCCATCCTTCAGGGAGGGCCCCGGCTATCTGCGCTCAGTCGCTCAGGGCCAAACCCTTTTAGGAAGCCGGAAGGCCACAGGCTGACAGCCACGCTGCAGGGCTGAGCTGGGCTGGGTTGGGCTGCCCAAGGCTCAGGAGCTCCGGGCCAGCTCCAGCAAGTCTGTGCCCTACTGGGTTTGTAGCCCCTAGTGTCTCTGCAGAGCTTGTCCCCTCTCACGAAGCCACTCACCATACAAAATGTCTGTGTAACAAAGCGTCTCTGTGAGCCAGAGAATGGTACGGAACGGAGGGTGGTACAGAGACTTTTTCCAGCCCCTGGGTGGCACAGAGCCACCCTGCCCAGCCATAGGGTGGCACAGAGTCTTCCCTCCCTCCCGGCCTCGAGGTGGCTCAGAGCCCTCCCACCCAGCCAGTGGTTGAAGAGGCTTTACCATCTCCAGTACAGTCTGGTGGACTCTGAGGCCTGGGGAACACAAGGTCATGGAACACACAGCGCTTGAGAAGCAGCATGGCCTAGTGGATACAGCATGGGCCTGTGGAGTCAGAAGGACCTGGGTTCTAATTCTGCTTCTGGCACTAGTCTGTTGTGTGACTTTGGGCCAATCACTTGCCTTCTCTGGGCCTCAGTACCCTCCTCTGTAAAGTGGGGATTAAGATTGTGAGCCCCATGTGGGACACGGACTGTGTCCAACCTGATTATAATAATAATAACAACAATAATAATTGTGATATTTAATAATAAATATGGTGGGTGTTAAGCACTTACTATGTGCCATTCACTGTTCTAAGCGTTGGGATAGATAGAAGGTAATCAGGTTGGACACGGTCCCTGCCCCACATGGGGCTCACCGTCTCAATCCCCATTTTACAGATGAGGTAACTGAGGCACAGAGAAGTGAAGTGACTTGCCTAAAGTCACACAGCAGACAAGCAGTGGAGCCAGTATTAGAACAAGACCTCCGACTTCCAAGGCCCATGCTCTTGTCACTGCACCATGCTGCTGTACCTACCCCAGCTATTAGTAAAGTTCCTGGCAAATAGTAAGTGCTTAACAAACACGATAAAAAAGTACAGTGCTTGCTACCTAGCAAGCGATTAGCAAGTACCACCATTATTATTACACACACAATTGTGGGTTCCTGTGGCAGTTACCCAGCACCTCTATCTGGAGAAACACAAAACATTTCATAGTATCATTCGTTCTCATGACCTCTACTAAGTCCAAGAGAAAAACTCTCCTCTGGGTCCCCAAGTCCAATGTCTGAACAAAGAAAGGGGAACCTCCCCCTAATTCAGGCCCCTAATTCATCATCATCATCAATCGTATTTATTGAGCGCTTACTGTGTGCACAGCACTGTACTAAGCCCTTGGGAAGTACAAATTGGCAACATATAGAGACAGTCCCTGGGGAGAGGCAGGGAGAGGATGGATGGTGAAGCAGAGAATAGGACCACCCATACTGAGGTGCCAAGAGAACACAGTGAGGGTTTCCCGGATGGGAAAACCGGGGGGAGCCTTAAGGTCACTCAGTTCTGCACCCTGAGTCCCTGGGGGTTACCCCTAAACCATCCGAGACTGAGGCCGCCATGCTATCCTTAAACATTTCCAGAAGCAGAGGAACCACAAACTTCTTAATGACCCATTCGGGTACACACCAACACTGGAGAAGCAGCATGATGGAGTGGAAAGGACTCTGGCTTGGGAGTCAGGAGACCTGGGTTCTTATCCCGGTTCTGCCACTTTCTGCTGCGTGAGTCACTCCACTTCTTTGTACCTCGGTTTCCTCATCAGTAAAAAGGAGATTAGATTCCTGCTTTCTCTCGCCCTTGGAAGGTGAGCCCCATGTGGAACTGGGACCTTGTATGATGTGATTGTAATACATTTATTCCAGAGCTCAGCATCAAAGTAAGCACTCAACAAATACCACTAATGTTATTATTATCCACAGTAAGGTCTCTCTTCTGCCTCACCCCAATCACTTCTATTTTAATTTAAGCCCAGTTCTCCATGGTCGATAGTCAGTGGAACTGGAGAATCAGTCAGTCAGTCCATAGTATTTATTGAGCATTTACTGTGTGCCAAACACTCTGGTAAGATCTTGGAAGAGTACAATAAAATAGAATCCATTGCCTTGACCCCTGCCCACAAGATGATTGCAGTTTAGATAACCGCTGGGATCCCTCCCCACTCAAGAGTTAGTAGTGTCAGAGAGCCCAGTAAAGAAACATTTAAGAGAACCTTTGGGGGTTTTCACTGTAGACTCCTCTGGGCAATCCCAGTACAGTGAGGCCTGGTAGGGTTGGGGGCATCTATGAGATGCTTCAAATGAGGAGGAAGCAGGAGAAAAGGGCAGGAGGCCCGCCTGTATTTCAGCCCAGCTGAGGCTGCCTTTCCCCAGAGTGGAGAGGACCTGGGATTTGCTTCCAAAATAAAACTATATCTGATGAACGTCATGTCTTGGGAAAGCAAAGCCTCTGCCTGGGCCCAGAAAAGCCCAAAGTGAGTCACAGTTTCTTCAAGCATCGACTGGGCTACTGTTAGGAGTCTGGATGGATCACCAGTCTGATTCCATACGACACTGCCAGGGAGGTAGGAGTGTGAGTGTGTGTGAGGTGTGGGGATGAGTGGGTGTGTGGGCAAGTGGATGCACAAGTGCGCTTGTGTCAACCGATGAATGCCTGTATGTGGGCTGGTCCCAGAGCTGGCCGGCTATCTATCCACCCCGTTCTTTCCCACTCGGCCGTTTGTATGATGGTGGCTGTCAACAAGCCATAACTAATCGACCCCAAAACTGACCCCCAGTGGGGTGGGGAGATTAAGTGCGTAATGCCAATTATTGCCTAAATCCCGGGAGCCAATGGATTATGAATGTGTGGAATGCAGTGAAATCTATTAAAAGCCAATGTAACTGCCCAAACCAAATCCTATTAGGGTAAGTGGATTGGCGCTTATTGACTCAATAGAGGGTTCACCCTGCCAATGTGGAAGAAATGGATTATGTGTGCTTTGGGGCAGCAAGGGAATTGATTCATCCTGAACACGAGTTGCAATTCAACGCACTGCAGCATTCATGGAAGGCCAGCAGCAAAAGGGTCTGACAGCCTTTATGATTGTGGACAAGTCCCTTTGAGAAATTCAGCAGGATTTCAGAACTCCCCTGTGACAGATCGACTCAGGCCTATGGGGTTTAGTGTCCTTAGTGGAATGGCCTATTAACAGTTAAACTTAGACAGTACCCCAAAGCCCAGTGATTTTGCAACTGTGCTGTCAGTAGGGGCTTCGGTGTGAGGGACTTAGCGGTGACTAATGAGCTAGAAAGAGCTGGCCTGCAAACTGTGGGCTAAATCAATTCTCTGCATTGCTGGGAGAGAAGGCAGCCTGTACAGGCCAGAAGGGCCACCGGGTTGAAATTGTGGGGACTCTGAATTCAGTTGGTCTGAATGAGTGTGGAGTGTGTGTGTGCAAGTGTGTGCATGCGTGAGCGTGTGTGCAAGAGCTGTGAACTAGCATTGCTAAAGCAACCCCTCTGGAAAGAACCTGACCGTGGATAGCTGGAGGAAGGGAGCTGAGACAGGTTTGGTACCAAAGGCACCTTAGTTAATACTGCAATACAATATCCCTTGTACTAATGAGCAAAGAAATGCAATGTCATTCATTTCATAGCTTTAAGTGGCTCTTTTCTTCTCCAAGTATTGCTGACTCCCACAAAAGGGAGCTTAGCCCATTTTTCACTATCTGCTGCTACTTATATATATCATTAAAGAAGATTCCAGTAAAAAAAGTTTCTGTTCAAATCGCTTCCTCCAATGCTTTTGTCTTAAACCTAAAATGACTCTGTATAATTGGATTTGAAGTACAACGAAGTATTTAATCATGAAAACAAAGAAGTGTTCCATTTGGGGTTTAATCACTGAAGGGCAATGAGAAAAGAGCCCCAAGTGTACGATTAAAGCAGTATAGAGCACCGAGATCCTAACCTAGACAGAGACTATAAAACGGACACTGGAATAAATGAATTCCGGAGAGCAAGAACAGCAATTCAATTAAATTCAAGGACCTTTTCCTTCAAAAAAATTCTTGTTGGTCCTCCTCCTTCCCCTTTTAAAAGCGCTGTGACCTATATTTAGAGATACCCACTCTTGCACACCTGCATGGATTCACACTCATCGTCATCATCAATCGTATTTATTGATGATGATGATACACGTTTGCCTGTATGATATCAAAATAAGCTTCTGGACCCAAATTCAGAGTGTCCAATTTAACTTAAATGACACTTAATGCAAAGGGGCTTTAAATGAGGTGATGGAGTTTTACCTGTGAACTGAAATCTTCACTGTATAGATCTAGCCATAAACGGCACGAAAGCTTGCTTCAATTGCTTCAATTTCTCATATCGCATCTGCAGTAGGCTCTCCCGGGTATCCCAGTTGAGCCCCTTGACATTAACTGAACCGAGCATAATCTAAGCTTTTCGAAGATGCTTTTGTTTAAAACCGACTCATATTCAAGTAACAGGCCTGTTGTTTCATTTCTGATAACTGTCAGCACCTGGGCCACCCATTCATTCCCTGGCACTGGCTATGTGACTATAACCTTTGATGTTTTCTTCATTCCCACTCTGGGCTCAATGGCATAGGGTGATTGACTCTTAGCAGCCTGCGACTATTCTCTATGCAGGTGTGCAAGGCCCAGCTTGACCATCATCTTGCTAACCAGGTGCAGTTAACATCCAATTTTTTTAAAAAAAACAACCACCAAATTTTATTTTTGTTTAGCAGAGGTCATACTGAGCCAGAACCTCTGGTGTTCGCCCTGATGAGTTCAGGCTACTAATAATGATGACAGTAATGATGATGATAATAATAATGACAGTAATTGTGGTATTTGTTAAGTGCTTACTATGTGCCAAGTATTGTACCAAGTTCTGGAGTAGATACAAGATAATCAGGTCCAACATGGGACTCACAGTCTAAATTGGAGAGAGAATAGGTATTGAATACCCATTTTGCTGATGAGGGAATTGAGGCACTGAGAAGTGAAGTGACTTACCCCAATGTCGCACAGCAGACAAGTGGCAGGGTTGAGATTAGAACCCATGACCTTCAGACTTTCAGGCCCACATTCTATCCACCATGCCATGCTGCTTCTTGCTGTGCCCACAATAATCTCTTAATAGATACTATTACAACAACAGTGCTCTGTACAGAGTAAGTGCTCAATGAATGCTATGTCATCTTTCCACTGAGCCACGTGAAGCAACGTGGTTCAGTGGAAAGAGCACGGGCTTTGGAGTCAGAAGTCATGGGTTTGAATCCCGGCTCTGCGAACTGTCAGCTGTGTGACTTTGGGCAAGTCACTTAACTTCTCTGTGCCTCAGTTCCCTCATCTGTAAAACGGGGATTAAGGCTGTCAGCCCCCTGTGGGACAACCTGATCACCTTGTAATCTCCCCAGCACTTAGAATAGTGCTTTGCACGTAGTAAGTGCTTAATGAATGCCATTATTATTACTATTGACTGATTGACAGTTAGAAAAGACACGAAATCAAGCAGCTGGTGATGCCACTGGGCTCCAATGCCCATCCCAGTACCCAGGGTCTGGACTTTGGAAAAGATCCTAGATTGGGTAGTTGAGACTTCCTGAGCACTCCTAACCGTGAAAAAGAGAAAGCAACCGGCTACTCATTCCTGGGTGTTGGACACTGCTTACCTGTTCGCAGAGCGAACGGAAGCCCAGCTCGTCCATCCGGTCGAGTTCGTAGGTCTCCCCAAGTAGGGGGTTGAAGGGCTTGGCTGTGCGGTGGATGGTGGTTGAGTAGGAAGACACCGAAAACGCGGCCACGAAGCACATCTGCTCTGTCGAGTTCTCGCACTTGACAGCCTTGTCCAGCAGCTCATGGTACTCCAAATCCTCAGTCAGCCTCTGGAGCATAGACAGGGGCTCGTTGAAATTCACCTAGGGGAAGAACAGATTGTTGCCTGGGCTGTTTGGAGAATAGAGGGATGAAGGAGATGAGGCTTGGACAATGGGTCTTCTTCTGTTGATTTCATTGGGTTGGACATGAATGCCCAAACTCACCATACTCACTCAAGGTCAACTGAGATCCATCATCATCATCATCAATCGTATTTATTGAGCGCTTACTATGTGCAGAGCACTGTACTAAGCGCTTGGGAAGTACAAATTGGCAACATATAGAGACAGTCCCTACCCAACAGTGGGCTCACAGTCTAAAAGGGGGAGACAGAGAACAAAACCAAACATACTAACAAAATAAAATAAATAGGATATATACAAATAAATTAAATAAATAAATAGAGTAAAAAAATATGTACAAACATATATACATATATACAGGTGCTGTGGGGAAGGGAGGGAGGTAAGATGGGGGGATGGAGAGGGGTACGAGGGGGAGAGGAAGGAAGGGGCTCAGTCTGGGAAGGCCTCCTGGAGGAGGTGAGCTCTCAGCAGGGCTTTGAAGGGAGGAAGAGAGCTAGCTTGGCGGATGGGCAGAGGGAGGGCATTCCAGGCCCGGGGGATGACGTGGGCCGGGGGTCGATGGCGGGACCACATGACAAACTGTGGCTAGTGAACTTCCCTGGCAGGGATGGGGGGTGGCTCACTTAAACACGGGAAGATTGGGGCCACAATCTGCCCCCGAATGAGGCGGAGTTCAATAAAATGATCTCACTCAGGAGCCTAATTGGCATCCTGAGTAAATAGGGTATTAGTGTGTCTGTTATTTCATTTATTTATTTATTCAATATTCATTCACTGGTATTCGATGGGTGCCTATTTGTGCAGAGCACTGTAGTAAGCACTGGGGAGGAGAACAAGGATGACGATTCAGACAGAGTCCCTGGTCCACAGCAAACTCACGATCCAAGTGCAAGGGGGAAGAAGGTGGTTGCAGACAGGCACATAAGGAAAGGCGCAAAGGATAAAAACAGTGGAACAAGATAAAAACAAGGGCAACTATAAATACAACAGGAGTTGCACAACAAAGCAGCTAGGGGAAGTGATTTTCAAGCTCCTCCATGTTCAGGCAAGGCGGTCCAGGCTCCAACCATCACGGTGGCTACAGCAGTCATGGCCTCCCAACATCCTTGACTCAGCCCTCTCATTCTATCTGCATATTCAATCTGGCACCAAATCCGACTGGATTCACATCCCTAGAATCCATCCTTTCTGCTCCATCCAAAGTGCTATCATGCTGACCCGAGCACTTATGATATCCAACATGCATCAGCCTTCTTGCTGAGGTCCATATCTCCTGCCTCTCCCCTATCCAGCCCATACTTTACTCTGCTGACCCGATCATTTTTTAAAAAATGGTTCAGTCCACATCTCCACTCCTCAAAAAACCTCCAACACTTGCCCATCCACTTTCTTATCAAACAGAAACTCCTTACCATTGGCTTTAAGGCACTCAACCAGCTCTCTCCTTCCTACCTTAACTCACTGATCTCCTTCTACAGTCCACAGAGGTGACAAACCTTATCTAATGATAATAATAATTACAATGATGGTATTTGTTAAGCGCTTACTATGTGCGAAGCACTGTTCTAAGCGATGTGGGGGATACAAGGTGATCAGGTTGTCCCACATGGGGCTCACAGTCTTAATCCCCATTTTACAGAAGATGTAACTGAGGCACAAGGAAGTTAAGTGGCTTGCCCAAGGTCACACAGCTGACAAGGGGCGAAGCAGGGATTGGAATCCATGACCACTGACTCCCAAGCCCGTGCTCTTTCCACTGAGACTCGCTGCTTCACGCTGCTTATCGGTAATTCATTTTAGGCCCTGTCTCACCTCTGCTAGACTGTAAGCTTCTTGAGGGCAGGGATCACGTCTAACAACTGCATTGAACTCTTCTAAGCCCCCAGTACAGTGCTCTGCACAGATTAAGTGGTCAGGAAATACAATTTCTTAACTGACTGAGCATGCAATGTGGGCAGCCAACTTTCCAGATTGCTTACCTCCTCCAGGATGCCTTCCCAGACTGAGCTCCCTTTATCCTCTCCTCCTCTCCATCCCCCCTGCCCTACCTCCTTTCCCCCCTCCCAGCACATGTATATATGTTTGTACAGATTTATTATTCTATTTATTTTACTTGTACATATTTACTATTCTATTTATTTTGTTAATGATGTGCATCTAGCTTTATTTCTATTTATTCTGATGACTTGACGCCTGTCCACATGTTTTGTTTTCTGTCTCTCCCTCTAGACTGTGAGCCCGTTGCTGGGTAGGGACGGTCTCTATATGTTGGCGACTGGTACTTCCCAAGCACTTAGTACAGTGCTCTGCATACAGTAAGCGCTCAATAAATATGATTGAATGAATGAATGAATGAACAGCAGCTCCCACTTCCACTTACCCCCATGACAAGTACCTAGTTTACCCTTCGATTCCTCAGTGTGGATGGCTGAAAGCTTGGGCTGTTCAGAAACAGCAGGAATAAAATGACTTAAAGTGAGTGGCCCGTAACTTGCTTCCTAGAGGAGACAAAACTCCTCCTTACTCTGATTTTCTCTCTGTCCTTGCCAATTTCTCTCTAGCATTCTGTCCTAGTGGGCAGAAAGCATAGAAGCAGCGTGGTTCAGTGGAAAGAGCACGGGCTTGAGAGTCAGAGGTCATGAGTTCTAATCCCGGCTCCTCCACTTGTTAGCTGTGACTTTGGGCAAGTCACTTCACTTCTCAGTGCCTCAGTTACCTCATCTGTAAAATGGGGATTAAGACTGCGAGCCCCATGTGGGACAGGGACTGTGTCCAACTCAATAAGCTTATATCCACCCCAGCACTTAGGTACAGTGCTTGGCCCATAGTAAGTGCTTAAGAAGAACTATTATTAGTATCTGAACTGGTCCAGTGAGTAAGGTTCTCGCTGAGAGTGAAGCAGATTCTTTAGGAGAAACATTAATTATTTCATGCTACCAGGGAGCCATTAAGTTCAATGGAGCCAGAATGATAGAGTGAATCCCCCTCACCCTTCACTACTTGCGTCTTTGCAAGTACTCCCCTTTAGACCATAAACTTGTTGGGGGCTGGGAAAATGTCTACCAACTCTGTTGTACTGTACTCTCCCAAGTGCTTAATACAGTGCTTTGCACTCAGTAAATATTGATTAATTGATATTTGCTGCACTAGCACTACTTGCACCCGTGCTAGGCTGTAAATTCCTTGAGGGTAGCGATTGTGTGTACCTACTACATTGTACTCTCCCAAATGCTCAGTACAGTGCTCTGTACACTGTAAGTATTCAAATATCACTGATTGATCAACTGGTAAGTGGGGTATTTTACTTGCTCAACCCTGCAACTCCACACAAAATATCCACCCGCTACAGTGGTTCCTCACAAGCCCGGGAGTACTGCATAGACTGATCCCCAGTGTTATTCGATGGGGTTCAAGATCCTAAACTCAAGAACTAACTTTCTAAAACCCAGACACTTAATAACAATTGGGTTTCCAAACTGGGGTGAATTCCAAAGGACAGAAATGCTCGCCTCCTGCAGAATTATGTCATCTTCCCATATTGTAGCTTTTGCCTGCAAAGGCTCAGAGATAAGTATCAGCCTCAGGATCTCCTACTCATTCTGTGGATGGAACTTCACAGCAGATCTGACCAGGAGAAAATGTTTCTGGGTAGGTTACTGCCTGGAAGGAATGATTCCCTGAGAGTGAGTCCCCCCCAACCCTGTGCTTTCTTCTGAGGGCTGATTCTGTTTCCGTTATTCCATGGAGAAGAATCTGGGATGATGATGAGGGAGGGCCAGGTGTTGGGTGCCGGGACATCATGCCTGTTCTCTTCAATTTTCCACTGTTGCATATGGAACATGCACCACCAGATGGGATGATGGATGGAATGGCACCCATAGCTCCACTGAGGGAACATCTGTCAGACTTCCTGTTCAGACAGCTTCAGCCATGTCGTCATGTGCCACAAATGCTCTACCTAGCAAATTGCTTCCGCTCCTCTCTCGGCTCCTCTAAATAAATCCTGATTAAATTCTCATCTCGCTCGCCCCCTCCTCCTGCTCAGGGCCCTCTCCAGCTGGTGGAAATCCAGGCACCAGTCCAACTTCTGCCATTCCGAATTCACTGTGTCCTGTGACAACTCAGTTCTTTTTTCTGCCAGCTGACTCTTCTATTCTAATCAGTTCTTGTATTCCTCCTCCATTGCCTCCTATCCCCACAACCTCCACCAACCTTTAACTCTCCTTGAAGCCCCCAATTCCCCCACTGCCTCCCCTCCAATCCACGATGACCTCATGAGCCCATTCAAACCCATGTCTCGGCTTCCAGTACCATGACCAGGCCATGCTACCTCCCCTGATTTGAGACTTCCAGATGGGTAGCAGCACTGCTAGCTCTTTCTAGATCAGTGGCTCCCAAGCTCTGATGTCCCTGACGCATTGTCACTTTTTCTACCCAACTCCACAGAGCCCATTTTGATATTTATGTCCATTTTTCCCCTTCCTGCCCAACAGCTGGAGTTACTTTCCCACACCTCCTGATCACCACTCTTTCCGCCTCCCTCCTCTCCCCCACCAACTCTGTATTCCTTCCTACTCAGAATTAATGAACTGTGGCATTTGTTCAGCTCTGACTCTGTTCCAAGCACTGTACTAAGCACCCTCTCTACTGCCCAAAACCTCCACCCAAGGAACCACCAGACCTTGAGGCTCCTTTTGTACCCCTGGCGGTTCCTCATTCTGGGCCCACCCCTCCCTCAACTAAGGTAGGTCTGGAATTTGGAGTCCAGAGACCCGAGTTCTAGTTCCAGCCCCAGGGCTGTTTGGGTGGCCTAGGGCAAGTCTTTTAACCTCGCTGAGCCTCGGTTTCCTCATCTGTAAAATGGGGATAATGGAGACTATGAACCCTATGTGGGGCAGGGATTGGGTCTGATCTCATAACTTTGTATCTATTCCAGGATTTAACATATAGCAATCCTTTAATAAGTGTCATAATAGTAATAATAGTTATTATTATAAGACAAGCACGTGTCTTGGAAGCCTGGGTCAGCTTTGAGGAGCTCAGGCTTTCCTTCTGAGGCTGGTGTTCCCAGTCAGGACCAGCAAGAGGGCTGGTATCCCCAGAACAAGAAGAAGCAGTTGCAAAGATTTATATTACAGGCTAGGATCCAAAAGACTCCTGTCCTGTGCCCTCTCCCCACTTTACATACCTACCTCCCAAATCCTGTAGCACAAAACCACACATCATTTCCTCTGCTTTTTCTAGTCTTAGCTTTTTCTAGTCCTGACCAAGTCAGGGCAGGGATACCCAGACTTCTAAACAAGCTTGACATTGATTTGGGGGTACGTGCCATGAGGTCGAGAGGGGCCCTTTAGCCAAAGAGATTGCCTTGCCATCTGCAAATGACCAGATTTCGTAATGGTAGACAACATTTCAGACCCAAGAGCCAATTACAACCAAATACAAAGTGCTCTCTCCTAAATTAGAACTGCAAATTCACTCATTTGATTATCTAATGGCTATGAACAGCAGCTGTGGCCGGGGAGCTAGGCCAGGCTGGGTAGGGCCGGGCCGGGCTGGGCTCGGCTGCGCTTCCAGGAAGGCAGACCCATGAGAGCTGGTCAATTACTTCTCTGATTAAAAAAAACCTCATAGTTAAAAAAGACTCTGCTCTAAGGCCTTTGGGTAATATCCTTTTCCCCATTTCAAAGATAACAAGGAATTCTATAGCACCCCTCTCTCCAGGAACTCAAAGCAATTTTCACCATCCTCATGCCTCCACCCTGCTGTTCCACACAGAGTACGGCCCCCATTTTACAGCTGAAGAAACTGAGGCTCCCAAAGGTGAAGAAGCAGCATAGCGAAGTGGATAGAGCACGGGCCTGTTAGTCAGAAGGTCACGAGCTCTAATCCTGTAGACGGCACTACCATCCTTCCTGTCTCACAAGCCCGCAACTTTGGTGTCATCCTTGACTCCGCTCTCTCTTTCACCCTACACATCCAATCTGTCACCAGAACCTGCCAGTCTCACCTCCACAACATCGCCAAGATCCGCCCTTTCCTCTCCAACCAAACCGCTTCCTTGCTGGTTCAATCTCTCATCCTATCCCGACTGGATTACTGTATCAGCCTCCTCTCTGATCTCCCATCCTCCTGCCTCTCCCCACTTCAGTCTATACTTTACTCTGCTGCCCAGATCATCTCTGTGCAGAAACGCTCTAGGCATGTTACTCCCCTCCTCAAAAATCTCCAGTGGCTGCCTGTCAACCTACGAATCAAGCAAAAACTCCTCACTCTTGGCTTCAAGGCTGTCCATAACCTCGCCCCACCTTCCTACCTCACCTCCCTTCTCTCCTTCTACAGCCCAGCCCGCACCCTCTGACAGTGCTTGCCACATAGTAAGCGCTTAACAAATACCAACATTATTATTATTATTACAGACTTATTACTCTATTTTACTTGTACATACTTACTATTTCTGTTGTTAATGATATGCATATAACTTTAATTCTATTTGTTCTGACGATTCTGACACCTGTCTACATGTTTTGTTTTGTTGTCTGTCTCCCCCTTCTAGACTGTGAGCCTGTTGTTGGGGAGGGACCGTCTCTATATGTTGCCGACTTGTACTTCCCAAGCGCTTAGTACAGTGCTCTGCACATAGTAAGTGCTCAATAAATACGATTGAATGAATGAATGAATAATCCCAGTTCTGACACTTGCCTGCTGTGTGACCTTGAGCAAGTCACTTCACTTCTCTGGGCTTCAGTTACCTCAATTGTAAAATGAGAATTGAGACTGTGAAGCCCCACATGGGACAGGGACTGAGTCCAACCTGATTTGCTTGTATTCATTCCAGTGCTTAGTACAGTGCCTGGCACATAATAAGTGCTTAACAAATACCACAGTTGTTTGTTTTTTTTAAATCAATCAATCAATCAATCGTATTTATTGAGCGCTTACTGTGTGCAGAGCAATGTACTAAGCGCTTGGGAAGTCCAAGTTGGCAACATATAGAGACGGTCAATCAATCAATCGTATTTATTGAGCACTTACTGTGTGCAGAGCACCGTATTAAGCGCTTGGGAAGTCCTGACTTCCCAACTCCCATGGTAAGTCAGTGGCAGAGCTAGAGGTAGAATTCAAAATTCCTGAGTCATGCCCACGACTCTTTCCATAGCCCATCAGTGCTGCCCTCTGTCAAGCTCAATTCAATTTCTGGATTGCTTTGCTTTTGTCTTCTCTTCTCTTAGCGGACCTATCACCACTAAAACGGTACTGACCTTTCCTCCTTGTGGGGAGGGAACGTGTCACTTCATCATTTGGTACTTCCCAAGCCCTTTCATTCACTAGTTCCCAAAGCAGGTGCTCAATAATAATAATAATAATAATAATAATAATAATAATAATAATAATGTTGGTATTTGTTAAGCGCTTACTATGTGCAAAGCACTGTTCTAAGCGCTGGGGTAGATACAAGTTGATCAGGTTGTTCCACGTGAGGCTCACAGTCTTAATCCCCATTTTACAGATAGGGTAACTGAGGCACAGAGAAGTTAAGTGACTTGCCCAAAGTCACACAGCTGACAATTGGCAGAGCCGGGGTTTGAACCCATGACCTCTGACTCCAAAGCCCGTGCTCTTTCCACTGAGCCACGCTGCTTCTCTATAATGTTACTACTATTACTTTGCCGGGTTTAAACAAGATTCCTGTTTACCCAGTTAGGGCCAAGATTTCAGATTCAATAAATGATACTGGTTTTCTTAATGGTACCATGGTTCTCTGGATGGCAACGGTAACATGCATACTGGCCTCTCTTTCTCACACTTAACACCTGGCAATTATTGCCCTTGTCCCTTCAGGTCATGGTGGGGGTATTGCAAGGGGGCTGGGATTCTGCACACCCATATGGTAGGTACTTTGACACTGACACAGTGGTCCCTAGCAGCCCCTAGGGAAATCCCACTGGGTTGGTGGTGCCCCAGCAGAAGTGAGACCACAGCTACTTCTCAGACACTGGACTGGAGCTGGCCAAGGGACTGCCTGGGCCTCAGGTCTCTGGCTCCTGCAAAATGCTGTAATCCAGCAGTCCAAATGCCTCGATTTGTTTTCCAATCAATGTCCATCCAGAGCTACGTGAAACTGACTGAACTGAAATTCACTTAAGAACTGTTGAAGAAGGACAAGAGAGTCACAACAGAACTGACTCCAAGCCGGCAAATTCCAGTTCTCCTCACCATCCACCAGCCCTCAGGCCGGGTGACTTGGAGGCTCCATCACTTATCTCAAGGAGCTAAAGTCACTGCATGCTCCCTGGAGAACTGGAATTCCTATTCCTCCTGTTACAAAAGATTTCCCAGTTTACAACTCAAGGGACAGGGCAGGCACATCCCATAGGGGTAAATCCCTGGAGCAGCGCTTCAGCAGCCCAGAAGCTCAGTGCAACAAGTTGCATGGCTGTCACTGGCTACCAAATGTCCAGCACAGCCTCCTCCACCTGAGGAGGGGTAGAAAGACATGGGTGCAGGCACTAGCAGGCCCCATGGGAAGTTGGCACACATTCCCAACCATCCCCGTTTCTGTCCCTATCCCTGTCCCCATGTCTGTCCAGGCCCAAGCATCCACCCATAGCATCCAACCAAGGTTACAACACAATTTTTACCCAAGTGGCAGATGAATATTTGTCAGTTTACCAAGAACCAAGCCACAGCACAGATCATCTCCTTGGCTTCCCCTTCTCAAGGTTTCAGCCCTATCAAGGCCTCATTGGATTGAATTTCCAGTTGTGAGACAAGGCCGAGATGTGTCCTTGACAACACCTGAGCCCCAGTTCACCCTCCCCTAGTTTCCAACAAGGCTATGGGTGACTGCTTAGGTCAGTTTCCTTGTCTGGAGCCATGGGTCTCACCTGTCTGCCTCAAGATCTCTCATCCTGCAAGGGAACCAGGGTTTCAGTTGGTAAAAGGCAGACGAGGTCTACCATAACCGCCGGAGGGATTCCAGGTGCCAAACAGCAGAGAACCTTCTAGAGAAGTGGGAAATTGCCTAACCAGACAAAACTCTGGGGCCCAGAAAAATCCCAGAGAGCAGAGATCCAGGGTTAAAACTCTCTCCTATCAGAGGCATAGAGGAAGGGGATGTCAGGCAAAGCTTTGGCCACAGATTATCACATCTCTGAGCAGTGCAGGCTGTGGGGTGCCATGGAGAAGAAGCCCCACCTGTTTCAGGAGCCCCCATTTCCTCGCATTTAGAACGACAGGAGGGAGGGTCATGGTGTGGGGGCTGGAGCTGTGAGGAGCTCAAAGGGTTGAGGCCCATTTCCTCCAAGTGGCTATCTTTATTGTTGTTTTTCTCTCTGGGTCAATCAGTTAATCAGTGGTATTTATTGAGTGCTTACTCTGTGCACAGCACTGTACTAAGTGCTTGGGAGAGTATAGTACAACAGAGTTTGAAGTCACAGTCCCCGCTCTCTGGGCTGGTCCTTTCCCTTTCTTCTGCCCTTTAGCTTGTGAGCCCCTTACAGGTTAGCCACTCATTAAAATAGGGTCCGGAGAGTATTTCTAGCATTAATAATAATAATATATCAATGTATTATTATATATCATATAATATTATTAATAACAATTACTATTATGGTATTTTCTAAGCACTTATTCTGTGCCAGACACTGTACTAAACACTGGGATAGTGACAAACTTGTCAGGTTGGACACAGTCTCTGTCCTTCATGGGGCTCACAGTCTTAATCCCCACTTTACAGATGAGGTAACTGTGGCCCAGAGAAATGAAGTGACTTGCCCAAGGTCACACAGCAGACAAGTGGTGGAGTAGGGATTAGAACCCAGGTCCTTCTGATTCCCAAGCCCATGCTCCATCCACTAGGCCCCGCTGCACTGACTGCAGGGCTTCATACTCCACATCGGCACTTTTAGTAGTGAGATGCTATTATTGAATGTAGACTTGAGGTTCTCTCTGAAAATCCCCTGCTGGGCAACTGGACAGTCTGAGCACCTCCAAATAAGAATGATACCTGGGGAATTTTTTAGGCATTTACTATGTGCCAAACACTGTACTAAGTGCTGGGGTAGAGATAAGATAATCTGGTTGGATTCAGTCCCTGTCCCACATGCGGCTCACAGTCTGCAAAGGAATGTGTATTGAAGCAGCATGGCATAACGGATAGAGCACAGTCCTGGGAGTCCAAAGGTCATGTTTTCTAATCCTGGCTCCTCCACTTGTCTGCTGTGTGACCTTGGACAAGTCACTGCACTTCTCTGTTTCCCTTCAAGGCCCTACTGAGAGCTCACCTCCTCCAGGAGGCCTTCCCAGACTGAGCCCCCTCCTTCCTCTCCCCCTTATCCCCCTCTCCATCCCTCCCAACTTACCTCCTCCCCTTCCCCACAGCACCTGTATATATGATTATGTTTGTACATATTTATTACTCTATTTATTTATTTTACTTGTACATATCTATTCTATTTATTTTGTTAATATGTTTGGTTTTGTTCTGTGTCTCCCCCTTCTAGACTGTGAGCCCACTGTTGGGTAGGGACTGTCTCCATATATTGCCAACTTGTACTTCCCAAGCGCTCTGTACACAGTAAGCGCTCAATAAATATGACTGATTGATTGATTGATTGATTGTTCCTGTTACCTCATCTGTAAAATGGGGATTGAGACTGTGAGCCCCACCTGAGACAAGGGACAGTGTCCAACCCAATTTGCTTCTATCCATCCCAGCGCTCAGTAGAGTACCTGGTACACAGTAAGCACTTAAATACCATACTACTACTACTACTGCTACTGCTACTACTACTACTACTACTACTAATTATTATTATTAACAAATGCGAGCTGCCTCTAAAGACTTAGTCAAAAATACAAGAGCAACGAGAACACGCAGGACCTTAAATGTCCCCTGCCCGAGGCCTCCTCCCTCCCCTCTCCCCTCGTGTCCCAGCTACTACCCATCCCCTACCAGGCTCCTCCTCCTCCCCACCCGCAACCTGGCTCCTCTGCCCCAAGGCCCACGCTCACTTACAGGCATGGGGATCTTGGACAGCTCTTTGCCGATGCAGTTTTTCATAATGCTCCAGAGGTTAAGGCTGTAGTTGGGTTTGTTGGGGATGCGAGTTCGCCGTTTGACCTTAGGTGGGTTGGTCTTGGTCGGCTGAGGGCTCTCAAACACCTGGTGGAGGAGGGAGACAAGGATCCGGCTTCCCATAAATACAGGAAATGGACTGAGATGCTAAGAGAGGACCCGAAAGCTCTTAGCAGCAAATGGCTTTTCAGGGCAAAAGCAGTCTTCCTAAACCGTAAGCTGACTGATAACTGGGATAATAATAATTATGGTTACTGTATTTGTTAAGTGCTTACTAGGTGTCAAAGCAGAAGAATCTGTGTCCTGTGTACAAGCCTAAACGGCTACCTTCTAGACTGTGAGCCCGCTGTTGGGTAAGGGACCGTCTCTGTACGTTGCCGACTTGCACTTCCCAAGCGCTTAGTACAGTGCTCTGCACACAGTAAGCGCTCAATAAATATGATTGAATGGATGAATGAATAACTCCGAGCAGGATCCACGCTCCCCACAGTTCATCCTGGGGCTGGGCTGCTCAGACATCTGCTCCAGCATGGTGACTCAAGCCAGACATGTGCCACGGGTAAGAGCTGTGTGCCCCGACCGCCCTGAAATGCCACTCGATGTGGCTCTTTTCAAACCTCCCTGCTTCCTTCTGCTTCCAGCTCCACATGACCGACGCATTCCCGGGATACCCTGGAGGCGGAGAGGGTCCACTAGGCCCCAAGGCCGAGTGAAGGGAAGCAGAGTTCGGACAAGAACCCAGACTTTCTGACTCCCAGCCAACTTCAGGTCCATCTAACATCCACCTACTGCTACCTAGGAGGCCTTGTCAATTATTTGCCCTCCTGCCATCCTACCCACTCTGGCCCACGTTACTCACACTGTCCTCCACGTTCCAGTCATCAGCGGGGCCCCCACTGGCCCCACTCAGGCTGCTGCCAGAACGTCTGTGGAAACAGAGAGAATCATCGGAACCATCAGCCCTTCCACTCCCAGTGTCACTGGACCCAGAAAGCCCCCACCAGGAGTTACAGCCAATGTTCAACTTACCTGTGAATGGGCATTTGCCACGGAACTGTGAAAGAGCAGCAGCAAAAGGATCCGAAACCCACAATGAAGAGGAACTTGATTTCAAATGACACTTAGAGTTCAAACAATTACTTGTCAGAGCAGTGCAACCTGGGGCCACTCTGGAGAAGTCACATCCCTTTGGTGTGCTGCACAGGAATTGCACCCCTTTTTAAATTTAAAAAATGGTAATTTCATTGGGTATTTGTTGAGCACTTACTTTAATACTAATTGTGGTGTTTGTTACGTACTTCCTACATGCCAAGCCATTTCCTAAACCCTGGGGTAGATACAAGCTAATCAGGTTGGACACGGTCCCTTTCCCACATGGGGCTCACAGTCTTAATCTCCATTTTACAGATGAGGTAATTGAGGTGCAGAGAAGTGAAGTGACTTGCCCAAGGTCACACAGCGGACAGCAGTGGAGCCAGGATTAGAACCCAGGTCCTCTGACTGCCAGTCCCGTGCTCTTTCCTCAAAGCCACATTGTTTTTCCTGGGCCTCTTTGCTTGGCAAGCTCTAGCTATAGGCAGGGACCAGGTCAAGCTGAGTTCCCACTGCCCCTCCCAGAGGGTTCGTGTGGTCCAGGATGGGGAGAGCAGCCGTGGCTGGCCCAGCCCATTCCAAAGGACAGTCCGCTTGGGACCAGCCATCAAGTTGTCTGTTTCAGAACGATCTATGGGCGATATTGCATAAATCCAAAGGACAATATTATTATCATTATTACATTTGTTATGCGCTTACTATGTGTTAGGCACTGGAGTGGATGCAAGCAAACTGGGTTGGACACAGTCCCTGTCCCGCATTGGGCTCTCAGCCTTAATCCCCATTTTTCAGGTGAGGTAACTGAGGCACTATCCTCTCAGGGTCACACCTGGAGAGTTTCTAGTACTCTACCAGCCTCAACTACGGGAGGAAGAGTCAAGCAGAGGCATACCCATTCCATTCCTAGCTTGGTCAGTGGCTAGCCAGTGGAAGGCAATCTCCTACAGGTCAAGACTCCTCTGTGCTGAACAGCAGCAGAATAGGAACGAGTCGAGGGTGGAGATTCAAGTTTACTGCGCAGAAGGAGGCAATGGTAAACCACTTTCGTATTTTGACCAAGAAAACTCTGGATACACTACCAGAACAACAGCAGATGGGGGTGGGGTGTTCTGAGAAGCAGCGTGGCTCAGTGGAAAGAGCCCGGGCTTTGGAGTCAGAGCTCATGGGTTCAAATCCCGGCTCCTCCAATTGTCAGCTGTGTGACTTTGGGCAAGTCACTTAACTTCACTGGGCCTCAGTTCCCTCATCTGGAAAATGGGGGTTAATGTGAGCCCCCCGTGGGACAACCTGATCACCTTGTAACCTCCCCAGCGGTTAGAACAGTGCTTGGCACATAGCACTTAACAAATACAATTATTATTATTATTCTGGGAGAGATGTGTCCATGGTGTCGCTATGGGTCGGAGACAACTCAACAGCATAAGACAAGAACTGAGGCACAGAGAACTGAAGTAACTAGCTTAAGGCCAAACAGCAGAAAAGTGGTAGTACCAGAATTACACCCATGACCTTCTGACTCCCAGGTGATGTCCCTGACATCTCTATTTGTTGCTGAATTGTACTTTCCAAGCGCTTAGTACGGCGCTCTGCACAACAGTAAGCGCTCAATAAATATGACTGAATGACTATCTAACCCACCATCCCCAGAAGGGCTCCTTTTCCTGCTTTCATTTGGCTGTTGATGGACATCTCCTAGGCTACTCTGTGGCTTGGGGAATAGGGGGAAACGGGTGCATCTCCTGAGATGCTGACTCTCCCTGGGCGCAGAGGCTACTGGGCGTGATGCAATGGATGCACTCCAACAGGCAAGACCAGGAGTAAGGGGGCTAGCGGAGATGCCAGTGGGAACAGACAAATTCACCATAGCATCCTTTGAACACTACCCTACCCCCTTCTCCCCAGATTATGAAGCCTTAGTCTCTTAGCCTCTGGGATCCTGGGTCATTTTTATTGGTACGTGGGCTCCTTTGAGGGCAGGGACTGTGTCTTATCACCAGCTTAGCCACAGAGGAGGTCAGAAGTGAGGCTCTGCTCCATCCAGGCCTTGGGTCCATTTATTCATTCAGCTGTATTTACTAAGCACTTACTGTATGCAGAGAACTGTACTAAGCGCTTGGGAGAGTACAACAGAACAATAAACGGACACATTCCCTGCTCCCAGTGAACTTTTGGTCTAAAGGAGCTTACACCTCCGACTCAAGATATGGGGTTGCCAGTCATGGCAGAGCAGCTGGTCAGAGACCTACCTGTGCTGTTTGGGGTCTGCAGTTACTGTGATAAAATCTGGTGCGTCCTCCATGGCGTCAAAATACTCCGTCTCCTCATCTTCATCACTGGCTTCCCCTTTGAAAGATACCAGGCCTGCTGAAGACAGAAGCAGACCACACCCCTCGTAATCCACGGCATTAAAAGAGGCTCTTTACACCACGAAACATCAGCAAAAGCTTGAAAGAAACTGGGAGGCTTTTAATACACTGCGTTGGGTGGAACTTCCCTACTTTCTCCTTGCTTTTGCCTTAATAATAATAATAATAATAATTATGGTGCTTTTCTAAGCACTGGGGTAGATACTAGTTTATCAGGTTAGACACAGACCCTGTCCCACACGGGGCTCATGCTCACACAGAGAAGCAGCATGGCTCAGTGGGAAGAGCAGGGCCTTTGGAGTCAGAGGTCATGGGTTCAAATCCCGGCTCCGCCAACTGTCAGGTGTGTGACTTTGGGCAAGTCACTTCACTTCTCTGGGCTTCAGTTACCTCGTCTGTAAAACGGGGATTAAGACTGTCCGCCCCACGTGGGACAACCTGATCACTTTGTAACCTCCCCAGCGCTTAGAACAGTGCTTTGCACATAGTAAGCGCTTAATAAATTCCATTATTACTATTATCCCCATTTTACAGAGGAGGTAACTGAGGCACAGAGAGTGAAGTGACTTGCCCAAGGTCACATTTCAGACTTGTGGTGGAGCCAGAATTAGAACTCATGTCCTTCTGACTCCAAGGCCCAGTAAGCCACACAGGGAACACTGCCCTCAAGCACGGCTGGCTTTGTCAGTCTCCTGACTGAAGCCTTCTTTCCCTGCTGGTTTAACCAATCCAGGTTTGTTTCTGCTTGACTTTGCTAACAGGCAAACTGGCATCGCTTTGCCAGCGGGGAGGCCGTCCTCATTCGTTCATTCAATCGTATTTATTGAGCGCTTACTGTGTGCAGAGCACTGTACTAAGCGCTTACTCGCTGCCGTACTCGCTGCCCAGGCGCATCCTGGACCCAGAGTGTGGTAGTGTAGGTCTGGACCACAGCTGGGATTGTTCAATCCTGCCTTCCTGAGTTCAGCTGCAAGACCTATCCCCTGCCCCAGTGCTGTTTGTTGGCGATGTGGACATTTCAATCAATCAGTCAATCAATCAATCGTATTTATTGAGCGCTTACTGTGTGCACAGCACTGTACTAAGCGCTTGGGAAGTACAAGTTGGCAACATATAGAGACAGTCCCTACCCAACAGTGGGCTCACAGTCTAAAAGGGGGAGACAGAGAACAAAACCAAACATACTTCGGGGAGCTCCGTGCTAGTTACATGACTTGTAATTGGAGAAGAAAGTGAAGGCAAGGATGTTTCCCCTTTTCCCCCTTTTTCCCCTAAAACCAAGATTTTGCCATGGATTTGGCAAGCCAGTATCTCAAGCCCAGAGATCATAGTAATAATAATAATGATGGTATTTGTTAAGTGCTTACTATGTACGAAGATGCTGCCACTGTCGGCCACGGTTACGGGAATTCCAAGGAAGACCTCGCTTCTCTTCTCCATTAGCCCAGAACAGAATGAAAGGTTTCTGCCTCGGTCTTTCTACCCCACCTACAATTGTCTTTTTTTTTAATGGTATTTTTTAAGCGACAGGCACCAAAGCGCTGGGTAGATAAAAACTAATCAGGTTAGACACAGTCCATGTACCCCACGGGGCTTACGGTCTTAATCCCCATTTTATAGATGTGGTAACTGAGGTACCGAGAAGTGAAGTGACTTGCCCAGCAGATACGTGGCCAAGCCGAGATTAGAAACTAGGTCTTTCAGACTCCCAGTCCTCAGCTCTATCCACCAGGCAATTCAATTTGGGGCCTATTCAACACTTCAGTTTAGGGCCTATTTACCCTATAAGGAAATGAAGGCAAGTTATTTGAATGGAGCAATCGGAAGGGATTTCTGGAGAACGACGTGATCTGGCACTCAACCACCTGACCTCCCTCCAACTTTTCCTCACAGTTCTCCTAATACAACCCAACCTGCATACTTTGCTCCTGAATTGCCAACCTGTTCACTGAACTTCAGTCTCATCTGTCTCACTGCTGACCTCTCGTCCACATCCTGCCTCTCACCTGGAATGCCCTCCCTCTTCAGATCCGATGGACAATTACTCTCTCCCCTCCTTCAAAATCTTATTGAAGGCCCATCTCCTCCAAGAGGCCTTTCCTAAGCCCTCGTTTCCTATTGTCCCACTCCCTTCTGTGTCACACTTGCACTGGGATTTGCAACCTTTATTCATCCACAGCACTTATGTGCATATCTGTAATTATTTATATAATAATAATTATGGTATTTTTTTAAGAGCATTTATTAAGCACTTACTATGTGCAAAGCACTGTTCTAAGCGCTGGGGAAGTTACAAGGTGATTAAGTTGTCCCACAAGGGGTTCACAGTCTTAATCTCCATTTTACAGCTGAGGTAACTGAGGCACAGAGAAGGGAAGTGACTTGCCCAAAGTCACACAGCTGACAGTTGGCGGAGCCAGGATTTGAACCCATGACCTCTGACTCCAAAGCCTGAGCTCTTTCCACTGAGCCACGCTGCTTCTCCTTTGTTAGGTGCTTACCATGTGTTAGGCACTGTTCTAAGCGCTGGGTAATTAGGTTGGGCACAGCCCCTGTGCCACACAGGGCTCACTGTTTCAATCCCCATTTTACAGATGAGGTAACTGAGGCACAGAGAAGCTAAGGTAGTTGCCCAAGGTCACACAGCAGGTAAGTGGCAGAGGTGGGATTAGACTCATGTCCTCCCCTCAGGCCTGTGCTCTATCCTTTAGGTCATGCTGCTTCTCTAATTACATTGTATTAATGTCTGTCTCCCCGTCAAGGCTGTAAGCTTGTTGTGGGCAGGGAACATGCCTACCATCTCTGTTATCTTATTATATTGTACTCTCCCAAATGCTTAGTATAGTGCTCTGCACACAATAAGTGCCCAACGCGATTGATTGATTAGTCTGGCACAAACGTCAGCCAAAGTCACTTTTCCTCCTCTAATGAGGACTGTGACAGGTTAATGAAAGTAGAGAACCAGGGGTCTGTGGGAAAAGGGAATGGCGGGCTGGGTTGGGGTCCTGCTGGTTTGGAGCACTGGCCTGATCCTGGGAGGAGCGACTGTCTTGGCTGATGTTCTTCAAGCCATTTTAGATGAGCTCCTGAGGCACAGTTTGGGAAGTTTGGATACTCGGTAAATGTTACAAGGGATGAGTCGGCGTCGCCTTGGGGAAACCAGCCAGGGTTACCCCAGGGAGACCGGGGGGTTGGGCTCCATTCACTCTTTCATTCAATCATATTTACTGAGCACTTACTTAAAACGTTCTTGGGAGAGGACAATGCAATATTAAACAGTCACGTTTTCTGCCCACAGTGAGCTTACAGTCAACAACACAATAAATAAAATTACAGATATATATATAAGCGTTGTGGGGCCCGAACGGGGGAAGAGCAAAGGGAGCAAGTCAGGGCACTGCAGAAGGGAGTGGGAGATGAGGAAAAGTGGGGATTAACCTGGGAAGGCCTCTTGGAGGAGATGGGCCTTCCATAAGGCTTTGAAGAGGGGGAGAGTAATTGTCTGTCGGATTTGAGAAGAGAGGGCGTTCCAGGCCAGAGGTAGGATGTGGGTGAAGGGTTGGTGGCAAGATAGGTGAGACTGAGGCACAGTGAGAAGGTTAGCACTAGAGGAGCAAAGTGTGCAGGCTGGGTTGTAGAAGGAGAAAAGTGAGGTGAGGTAGGAGGGAGCAAGGTGGTGGATTGCTTTAAAGCCAATGGTGAAGTCAATTAAAGCAGCAGTGGGGCTTAGTGAGTACAGCATAGGCCTGGGAATCGGAAGGACCTGGGTTCTAATCCTGACTCCGCCAGATGTCTGCTGTGTGACCCTGAGCAAGTTACTTAACTTCTCTGGGCCTCAGTTATCTCATCTGTAAAATGGGAATTAAGAGTGTGAGCCCCAGGTGGGACAGAGTCCGTGTCCAACCTGATTAACTGGTATCTACCTCAGCGCTTAGAACAATGCTTTGGACATAGTAAGCACTTAAATAAGTACAATAATTCTACTTTAGCTTTACTTTAGGTTCCCCAATTCCTGAACAGGGGAATTCTTCAGCGGTCCCTACTGCTTTCCAGAGAAATGAGAAAGTTAGCCCATAAAGCACTTAGAGCTTCCTGGAAGAATAATAATAATAATAATAATAATAATGATTGCATTTATTAAGCGCTTACTATGTGCAAAGAACTGTTCTAAGCGCTGGGGAGGTTACAAGGTGATCAGGTTGTCCCACAGGGGGGCTCACAGTCTTAATCCTCATTTTACAGATGAGGTAACTGAGGCACAGAAGTTAAGTCACACAGCTGACAATTGGCAGAGCTGGGATTTGAACCCATGACCTCTGACTCCAAAGCCCCTGCTCTTTCCACTGAGCCAGCTGGAAGAGAAGGGACAGGTAATCAACACAGCTTTCTCTCTGATCTCCCATCCTCATGTCTCTCCCCACTTCAATCCATACTTCACGCTGCTGCCCGGATTGTCTCTGTCCAGAAAGGCTCTGGGCATGTTACTCCCCTCCTCAAAAATCTCCAGTGGCTACCAATCAATCTGCGCATCAGGCAGAACCTCCTCACCCTGGGCTTCAAGGCTGTCCATCACCTTGCCCCCTCCTACCTCCCCTCCCTTCTCTCCTTCTCCAGCCCAGCCCGCACCCTCCGCTCCTCCGCCGCTAATCTCCTCACCGTGCCTCGTTCTCGCCTGTCCCGCCATCGACCCCCGGCCCACGTCATCCCCCGGGCCTGGAATGCCCTCCCTCTGCCCATCCGCCAAGGTAGCTCTCTTCCTCCCTTCAAGGCCCTACTGAGAGCTCACTTCCTCCAGCAGGCCTTTCCAGACTGAGCCCCTTCCTTCCTCTCCCCCTCTCCATCCCCCTCATCTTACCTCCTTCCCTTCCCCACAGCACCTGTATATATGTATATATGTTTGTACATATTTATTACTCTATTTATTTATTTATTTTACTTGTACATATCTATTCTATTTATTTTATTTTGTTAGTATGTTTGGTTTTGTTCTCTGTCTCCCCCTTTTAGACTGTGAGCCCACTGTTGGGTAGGGACTGTCTCTATATGTTGCCAACTTGTACTTCCTAAGTGCTCAGTACAGTGCTCTGCACACAGTAAGCGCTCAATACGATTGATTGATTGATTGATTGAACATAGCTAAAATTGCTCTTTTCAAGAGATCAAGCTTTGGAGGAGCTGAATTAGGTGATGTAAATGGGCTATATTAAAGTGACAGCTATGGTTCCACAATGTGAGGATTCTATTGGTGCTGGGAAGTGTTAGGAAGAAATTCAAAGATGAACACTTGATCCGATCAATTCTCATCTCTCTCCCACAAAGAAAGAAGCAGCGTGGCTTAATGGATAGAGCACTGATCTGGATCCGCCACAGGTCAGCTGTGTGACCTTGGGTAAGTCCCTTAACTTCTCTGGGCTTTAGTGACCTCATTTGTAAAATGCGGATTAAAAGTTTGAATTCCATGTGGGCCAGGAACTGTGTCCAACCTGATTAACTTGCATCTACCCCAGTGCTTAGAACAGGGCTTGGCACATGGTAAGTGTTTAACAAGTACCATAATTATCATTATTATTATTATTGTTATTAAGCAATAGAAAAGGAGGATGGAGATAGCTGACCTGTTTTCTACCAGAGGGAAGTAATGGGCACCTGGAACTCTTCAGAATAAAGGCTCTTTATAAATCCATGGCACTACTATATTTGAGTGCTTTTTTGTCCTTTTTTTTAAAGCATGCTCATGAAAGCAGCTTTGCTTACTTATGGTATAGCTGCCTAAATTAGTAATTGATATTACAGTAATCGGATCAAACATTAACAAGAAACAAAGGCACAGTAAATAATAATAATAATAATAATGGCATTTATTAAGTGCTTACTATGTGCAAAGCACTGTTCTAAGCGCTGGGGAGGTTACAAGGTCACCGGGTTGTCCCACGGGGGGCTCACAGTCTTAATCTCCATTTTACAGATGAGGTAACTGAGGCCCAGAGAAGTTAAGTGACTTGCCCAAAGTCACACAGCTGACAAGTGGCGGAGTCGGAATTTGAACCCATGACCTCTGAGTCCAAAGCCCGGGCTCTTTCCACTGAGCCACGCTGCTTCCCCATGTCAGTACTCGTAGTTTAACCAGACTAGGAAGATGGATTTCTAATTTTTTATGGTACAGAGTTAGTGCTATCAACCCAATTCAGATCCATAGGGGCACTGCCAAATTTTATGGACCTGTTTTATGCTATCAGCTGGTGAAGTTGTACTCTCCCAAGAGCATAGTACAGTGCCTTGCATGCAGTAAGCGCTCAATAAATATGAATGAATGGATATCCCAATCAATCATCATCATCATCATCAATCGTATTTATTGAGCGCTTACTGTGTGCACAGCACTGTACTAAGTGCTTGGGAAGTACAAGTTGGTAACATATAGAGACAGTTCCTACCCAGCAGTGGGCTCACAGTCTAAAAGGGGGAGACAGAGAACAAAACCAAACATACTAACAAAATAAAATAAATAGAATAGATATGTACAAGTAAAATAAATAAATAAATAAATAAATAGAGTAATAAATATGTACAAACATAGATACATATATACAGGTGCTGTGGGGAAGCAGAAACACTGTACTAAGCACTTGGGAGAGTATAATATAACAGAGTTGTTAGACATGTTCCCTGCCCACAATGAGCTGACAGTCTAGAGTAAATCAAAGATTTCCTTCCGTCTGCTAGTTTTCCCCACAACAGAATGACGGGGTCTCAGAATTAATGGTGGCTTTCGTTTGTGACAACTGCCAGCTTTAAGGTCACGCTAGGATAATAATAATAAAAAAATAATAATAATAATTATGGTATTTGTTAAGCGCTTACTATGTGCCAGGCACTGTACTAAGTGCTGGGGTAGATACAAGGTAATTGGGTTGGACACAGTCACTATCCCACATAGCGCTCCCAGTCTCAATCCCACTTTACAAACGAGGGAACTGAGGCACAAAAGTGAAGTGACTTGCTCAAGGTCACACAACAGACAAGTGGCGGAGGTGGTATTAGAACCCAAGTCCTTCGGACTCCCAGGCCTGTAGTTTATCTGCTAGGTCATGCTACTCAATCCCATAAGGCACGGATTTTGGGGTCAGAGGTCATGGGTTCAAATCCCAGCCGCACCAATTGTCAGCTGGGTGACTTTAGGCAAGTCACTTCACTTCTCTGTGCCTCAGTTACCTCAACTGTAAAATGGGGATTAAAACTGTGAGCCCCCCCGTGGGACAACCTGATCACCTTGTAACCTCCCCAGTGCTTAGAACAGTGCTTTGCACATAGTAAGCACTTAATAAATGCCATCATTATTATTCTAGACTGTGAGCCCGTTGTTGGGTAGGGACCGTCTCTATATGTTGCCAACTTGTACAGTGCTCTGCACACAGTAAGCGCTCAGTAAATACAATTGAATGAATTAATAAGGCCCCCATAAGCACCCTCTTGGCACCTATAGCACCGAGGTCACGCCTGAGCAGAGCACCTGTCTCAGACAAGATATCAGTGCAGGCCGAGGGCGAGAACCTAGACCCCATTACCTCCTGGTTTAGCAACTTTTCCCGCCCTGGATCTCGGGGAAAAGGACACTCACCCTTGGAGATGGTCCCCGAAGACGTGGTGGACAGACAAGGAGTCCCTCGGCAAGCTCGCTCCAAGCTGTTGTGCTGTTTAGCTAATTGCTCAATAGTCTCTTCCAGGCGGTTCCTCTGCTCCCGCTCATACTGGAGGGCTCGCTGCCATTTCCGATTGTGCAGTTCCGCTAACTCCAAGAAATCCCGGCAAGCCTGACGGGAGCAAGGGACATTCACGTTAGACCGGCCCAAAGGGGAATCGCCAATAATAATGATAAATAATTGTGGCGTTGGTTAAGCGCTTACTACGTGCCAGGAGCTGTACTAAATGTCGGGGTAGATACAAGTAAATCGGGTTGGGTAGAGTCCCCGTCCCGCGTGGGGCTCACGGTTTAAATCCCTGATTTACAGATGAGGCACAGAGAAAGGAAGTGACTTGACCAAGGTCACATAGCAGACAGGTGGTGGAGCCGGGGTTAGAATCTATGACTTTGTGACTCTGAGGCCTGGGCTTTATCCACAAGGCAAAACTGCCAGGAGCGGTGGGAGTTGGGAGAGGGGCTTCCTGCATTTTGCCGGGGTGGAGGGAGGTCCTTTGGGTCTTTGGTGCCACAGAGGTTCACGGTAGTAGACTGGCTGATTTGCCACCCAAATGCCCTGGGATGAGCTCGCTTCCAAGCTGCTGTGGTCATGCAAGAAATGCCACCATTTTGATCACTGGAGTTCAATGGGCTCAGAGCAATTGAGGTGGACCAGCTGCAACTCAAACAAAGACTCACAAGCACCTTGTCTAGTTACTATCAAGGAAGAGTCATGGGTTCTAATCCCGGCTCCACTATTTGTCTGCTGTGTGGCTTTGGGGATATCACTTCACTTTTCTGGGCCTCAGTTATCTCATCTGTAAAATGGGGATTGAGACGTGAACTCTACATGGGACAGGGACTGCTTCCAATCCAATTTGCTTGTATTCACCACAGTGTTTAATACAGTGCCCAGCACACAGTGAGGGCTTAACAAACACTGCAATTATTATTATTATTATCATTATTCAGAAAAATTGCCTTGCTCCAGCCCCAATTTGCTCCTTCTCTGGGGCTTCTTCAGCTCTAGCTTGCCCTTCTTAATACGCAGTGACCAGACTGCACATGGCACCCAGGTGTAGCTGGGAGACTGTTTCATAGCATTTTTTTATAGTATTTGTTAAGCAGTTACTACGTGCCAGGCACTGTACTAAGAGCTGGAATAGATGCAACCTATTCAGGTTGGACACAGTCTATGTCCCCCATGGGGCTCACAGTCTAAACACGAAGAACAGGAAAACTGAGGCCCAGAGAAGTTAAATGACTTGCCCAAGGTCCCACAGCAGACAAGTGATGAAGCCGGGATTAGAACCCAGGCCTTTCTGATTCCCAGGCCTGTGCTCTGTTTCTCTTGTTGCAAAACTCGGTCTTTAATTCTGTTTTCTCTGCTCTTTCTGATGATGGCCAACATTTTTCTGGCCTTTCGGGCTACCTCCACATAGACAGGGCCTCCAAAATTACTTTCCTGAGCTGTGTCTGACTGCTATGAAGCCTTCATCTCAGAGAGATGTAGCTTGGATGGGTTCCCTGGGGTGTGTTACCTTGCCTTTGCTCACCCTGAAACTCATTCACCATCTTTCTGCCCACTCGCTCGTCTTTAGGAGGATTTCCCGGAGTTCATCCCCATCTATATGGCATTTCACCACCTGGGAGAGCTTATGGTTACCTGCACACTTGGAGAGTTCATCGCAAACTTCCACTTCCAGGTGATTTAGGAAGATGTAAAACAAAACTGAATCCTTGGGGGACCTCACAATTTATCATCTAGACTGTGAGCCCGCTGTTGGGTAGGGACCGTCTCTATATGTTGCCAACTTGTACTTACCAAGCGCTTAGTACAGTGCTCTGCGCACAGTAAGCACTCAATAAATACGATTGAATGAATGAACACTTCTCCATCTCCCATTTATCCCTTACCTTCTACTTCCTCTCTAATAATAACAATAATAATAATAATATCTGTTAAGCCCTTACTATGTGCCAAGCATTGTCCTAAGTATTGGGGTAAACACAAGATCATCGGGTGCCACGTGGGGCTCACAGTCTAAGTAGAAGGGAGAACAGCTATTGAATCCCCACTTTGCAGATGAGGGAACTGAGGCCCAGGGAAGGGAAGTGATTTGCCCAAGGTCACTAAGCAGGCAAGTGGCGGAGTCGGAGTTAGAGCCCTCGTCCTCTAACTCCCAGGCCGGGGCTCTCAAGCTGTGAAGCTAAGCGCTTAGTACAGTGCTCTGCACACAGATACGATTGAATGAATGAAGCCAGTGATACTGGTGGAGCTCAGCCATTCGGTAGTGAGGAGCCTGTAATGAACAACAGTCAATCAATCAATAGTAATTGTTGGAGTACTGAGTTTATAGACAAGCAGCGTGGCTTAATGGAAAGAGCACAGGCTTGGGAGTCAGAGGACGTGGGTTCTAATTCCGGCTCTGCTACTTGTCTGCTGTGTGACCTTGGGTAAGGCACTTCTCTTTTCTGCGCCTTAGTTACCTCATCTGTAAAATGGCTTCTAAGATTGTGAGCCCCAGTGGCACAACCTGATTACCCTGTAACTACCCCAGTGCTTAGAACAGTGCTTAACAAATACCATAATAATAATAATGATAATAACGATAACAATAATAATAATTGAGCACCTACTGTGGGCGAAGCACCATATAGAACTTTTGGGGGAGTACAATAGAACTGGTCTATACGATCCCGGCACCCCAAATAGTTTACCAATAGGGTCCTCCTCACCCCAAACTTCAAACTTCCCTGTTAAATAGACTTACCCTACTATCCGCTTCTATTTACTTTGCTGTTCCCAATTAACCCTATATAGATGCAGCACGGTGTAGTGGATAAAGCACGGGATTGGGAGCCTGAAGGTCATGGATTCTAATCTCAGCTTCACCACTTATCTGCTGTGTGATCTCGGGCGAGTCAGCTCACTTCTCTGGGCCTCAGCTAATTCATCTGTAAAATGGGGATTGAGACTGTGAGCCCTACGTGGGACAGGGACTGTGTCCAACCCGATTTGTTTGAATCCACCTTAGTACTTAGTTCTAAGTACTTAGTACAGTGCCTGACATATAGTAAGCACTTAACAAATATGATTAACTAGGGTGGCCATCTGCCCATTTTTATCTCTGGATAGTCGGGTTTTCGGCTG
The DNA here is from genome assembly GCF_015852505.1 of Tachyglossus aculeatus. Taxonomy (NCBI): domain Eukaryota; kingdom Metazoa; phylum Chordata; class Mammalia; order Monotremata; family Tachyglossidae; genus Tachyglossus; species Tachyglossus aculeatus. Next base: position 20,333,905 of record NC_052086.1, on the reverse strand, counting down.
GTCTGTCCCTCTTCCAGAATGGATCTGGCAGTGGACGTGTTGATGCCTGCTATTTTCATTTTCAGGGCTGAGTCTCCCTCTGCTTGGGTTCCTGCTGCTGAGTACCGGGGCTCAGATGCAGTGCCTGCGTTAGCCGGGAGCTGGGAAGGGACTAGGACCTGGGTTCTAATTCCGACTCCACCACTCATCTGCTCTGCGACCTTGGGGCTAGGAGGGTCAAGGATCCCCCAGGAGAAACACTCTAGATTTGGGCATGCTTTCGCATATCGGCGCCTATGACATCATCGCGTTACATTGCGACTTGGCAAATACAAGTGATGTCATGTGCCACTATAACGCCTGCTAGTCCGGAGAGTTTCAGTGGACACACTTCTTACAACATCCTTCTTTCCCACATTTCTCAGCACACGAAAAAGGAGTAACATAGCAGTGATTTTTTCATCAGATGCTTGAATTTGATTTTTTCAGGAATTACCTCCGATCAGATATTTTTCTGACCTCTTTACAATTCACTTGTGTACTCTCCGATTCCCTGAGGTGTTCATTACTTTGGCCAATGTGATACCATTGGTGATATGTCAGAGCTGCCCCTCCCTTTTCAGAATAGTGGGATGTGAAATAAAATCAATCTCGGTACCTACAGGATTTCACAGACACATTCCTTGCCTGGCTCCTTTTTTTTTTTTTTTTTTTTTTTTTTTACAGTATCTGTTAAGTAGCTGGACAGAAAAAAACAGGATAGAAAGAACATCGATTCTTTTGAAATGTGGTGTTGGAGAAGGCTTTTGCGAATACCATGGACTGCTCGAAAGAGAAACAAATGGATTTTAGAGCAAATTAAACCAAAGTGGTCTTTGGAAGGCCAAATGACTCGACTTAGAGTAGCATATTTTGGACACATAATTCAGGAGGACTAATTCTCTGGAGAAGACACTAATGCTAGGAAAAGTCCGGGGAAAACGTGGAAGAGGCAGGCCGGCAGCTAGATGGATAAAGACCATAATAACGATAACGGAAGAACGATTAGAAAGGTTGCAGATTATGGCAGAAGACAGGACGTTCTGGAGAAAGCATCTCCATGGAGTCACTATGAGCTGGAAATGACTCGATGGCACTTAATAATAATAATAATAATAATAAGTACTTATTACATGTCAAGCACTGTTCTAAGCACTTGGGTAGATACGAGATTATTGGGTTGAACAGTCCCTGTCCGACATGGGGGTCACAGTCTAAATTGGTGGGAGGGGGATTTAGTCCACATTTTATAGATGAGATAACTGGGGCCCAGAGAAGTTAAGACCTGTGTGTGCTATCTACTAGATCACACTGCTTCCCTCTTGCCCTGCACCAACCTCCTTTCATTCCACCTTTCAGACATTTTTCACATGACACCACTCTTTGCTTAACAAAGGCAACTGGATTTAATTTGGCTAAGCAAATTCTCTTGGGAGCTGGGGAGGAAGCCCTGCTTCCAGCTACTGGTTAGATTCACTATTGAGGAGATATGCAAGAGATCTTTTCCTTTTCCACACATTAGCAAACATAGCACATTCTCAATATTCACCCTGCCTTTCTGGATGGCATGTACCATGTCTGTAGGCAATCAATGGATTTCTTTATTTTTAGAATCTGAGCACTTCATCAGACTTTTACTCTGGCATTATTTCTCTCCTAGATGACGCTGGTATTTTTTCAGAAGTGGCCTTTTCATTTCATTAGGGTGATTACTTGAAATTCAGAAATCACAAAAGGTTGGTCAGGGAGGTTAATATAGCCTATTACAGTTCCAACTATTTCATATTTTTGACTTTGCAGACACTCTCTGTCACTCTCGTAGACACACATAAAAGCACCACTATTTTAACCATAAGAATAAGGACCTCAGGCACAAAGTAGCAAAGGTCGAGAGTGAACTATAAACACCTTCCAATAAGTCAATGATATTGCTTGGGAAGCAGTGTGGCCTAATGGATAGAGCACAGGCCCGTAAATCAGAAGGACCTGGGTTCTAATTCTGGCTCTGCCACTTGCCTGCTGCTTGACCTTGGGCAAGACACTTCATTGGGCCTCAGTTACCTCATCTGTAAAATGGGGATTGAGACTGTGAACCCCACGTGAGACAGGGATTGTGTCCAACCCGATTTGCTTGTATCCACCCCAGCACTTACTAGAGTGCCTGGCACATAGTAAGCACTTAAATGCCATTATTATTATTATTATTATTATTATTATTATTATTATTATTCTAATCCTGACTCCTCACTTGTCTGCTGTGTGATCTTGGGCAAGTCATTTGACTTCTCAGGACCTCAGTTACCTCGCTTAGTAAACGGGGATTAACACCGTGAGCGCCATATGGGACACGGACGGGGTCCAACCTAATTAGCTTGTCTCTACCCCAGTGCTAGAGTGCCTGGAACATATTAAGTGCTTAACAAATGCCATTAAAAAAATGAGCTTTTACTGGGTGTAGAGCACTTTACCAAATGTTTGGGAGAATACAATACGAGTTGGTAGACATGACCCCTGTCCACAAAGAGTTTACAATTCAGAGTCTAAATAAGCTTTCCCGATGAAAGATGAGCCCCAACTCACATCTGTCAAATATGGGATCTCTAGGGAAGAGGCAGGAGACACTATGTGCTTGTGTGGGAAAGCAGGACGGCATAATGTATAGAGCATGAGTCTAGGAGTCAGAAGGTCATGGGTTCTAATCCCGACCCAACCACTTGTCTGCCATGTGGCCTAGGGCATGTCATTTCACTTCTCTGGGTCTCATTGACCTCACCTGTAAAATAGGGATTGAGACTGTGAGCCCCACATGGGGCAAAGACTGTGTCCAAACTGATTTGCTTGTATCCACCCCAGTGCTTAATACAGTGCCTGGCACACTGTAAGCGCTTAACAAATATCAGAATGATTATCATGGGTTTGAGGGTCTCTCAAAATCCCAGGCATCTTTCCTGGCACCACCAGTACTTTCAACTATTGATTTTCCTGTGTGGGTAACCAAATCAGTTTTCTCAGGGTTAACAGTGTGCATGAAAGGACAGGATGACAGTGACAAGTAATCAGTAGTTAAGTAATGATAGTGACCGTCACATTTGGGGAAATCTCATTATCTACTTAGAGAGCTCCATCACCTCAGTCAAAGCACATGCCACGTGCACACAAAAAACCCCCATTAAAATGCAACTCTACCGAGTATGATGTAGGAATTACCAGTTGCTCCTGTCTTGGTAGGATGAATGCTTCTGAAAATAATATATCTGGAAAGTTGCATCTGGGAAAGTAAGGCCACAATTAATTTGGTCTTTAAGACTGGTTAGAAAATGGCTCCTCCTGGCTTGCATAGAAAATGACCAAGAAACGTCATTGAGAAACTCAGTCTGATGAACATAGGGGATGCAGACTAGGGTATAAGATCTCTAACCAAGGGAAGCACCAGATTTTTTCTAATTGTTAATTAACTCTAGAGGAGATTGCTCCTGGGAATCTCCATTTAGGCACAGTTAGGTGGAATTTTCTCTATTCAGACTCTTGCAAGGCAATCTGTGACTGTTCCATTTTTCCCGATCTATGTCTCATGGTGAGACATTATTAAAAAAAAGTCCCCAAATCCCTCCAAAGTCTGATTCACCCCACCCCAGAATGTCAGGGAGGGCTTAAATAGCCAGAAGTAAGGGAATGCTTGCTGGGGTGATGTCATAAGAGGTGGAGGTTTCTGACCAAAAAACCACTTGGGCGTTTTGTATGGTGGATCAAAATTAAGCTAATCAGGAATCCTGAAAATAGATGGGTATGGTGGGCATCGAGGACCTCAGGGGTTACCAGGGCAACCACCTGCTCATCTATTGTAGTCCAGTAGAGAATTTTTTTTAAGTATCATTGTTAAGTGCTTACACTGTGCCAGGCACTGTTCTGAGCGCAGACGAACGCACAAGATAATCAGGTTGGACACAGTCCTTGAACCACATAGGGTTCACGGTTTTTCAACTCTGTTTTACAGATGAGATAACTGAGGCACAGAGAAGTTAAATGACTTGCCCAAGGTCATAAAGCAGACAAGTAAGAGAGCTGGGATTAGAACCAGTCAGGATCCCCTGACTCCTAGGCCCAAAATCTTTCCACTAGACTGTAAGCTCGTTGTGGGCAGAGAAAGTGTCTATCAACTCAGTTATATTGTGATGATCATAATAATGATGGTATTTGTTAAGTGCTTACTATTTGCAAAGCACTGTTCTAAGCGCCGGGGGGATACGAGGCGATCAGGTTGTCCCACATGGGGTTCACAATCTTAATCCCCATTTCACAGATGAGGTAAATGAGGCACAGAGAAGCTAAGTGACTTGCCCAAAGTCACACAGCTGACAATTGGCGGAGCCGGAATTTGAACACATGGCCTCTGACTCCAAGCCCGTGCTCTTTCCACTGAGCCACGCTACGTCTCTTGTACTCTCCCAAGCACTTAGTATGGTGCTCTGCTATCAATCAATCATATTTATTGAGCACATATTGCATGCAGAGCACCGTACTAAGTGCTTGGGAGAATACGATATAACAGAGTTGGTAGACATGTTCCCTGCACACAGCGGGCTTAGAGTCTAAAGGGGAGACAGACATTAATAGAAATAAATACATTCCAGATATGTACCTAAGTGCCGTGGGGTTGAGGAAGGGGTGAATAAGGGGTGCCAAATCCAAGTGCAAATCCAAGCGAAGCAGCATGGCTTAGTGGATAGAGCACAGGCCTGGGGGTCAGAAGGACCTGAGTTCTGTTCCCGGCTCTGCCACATGTCAAGTGGCAAGTCACTTAGGTTCTCTGAGCTTTGGTCACTTCATCTGTAATATGGGGATTAAATCCATCCCTCCCTGTGAGCCCCGTGTGGGACAAAGACTGTGTCCGACCTGATTACCTTGAGATCTGTGTTCCATTTTTCCCGATCTATGTCTCATGGTGGGACATTATAAAAAAAAAATACCTTGTTTTAGCCTGATTACCAAGCACTTAGTACACTGCCTGGCACATTGTAAGCACTCAACAGGTACCACTGCATAAAAAGACTTGATTACGCTCAAAGCCTTCTGAATTAGAAGAGTTTCCCAATGGATCAGAAAGGTATCCTGGCTCCGTTAAGAAACTTTCATTGTCTTTCTCTTCCAGCATGGCAACTTAGAATAGGTTGAACAAGATTGGGCTATGACATCATCATCATCATCGTCATCAGCAGCGGTATTTATGGAATGTTTACTGTGTGCAAAGCACTATATTAAACACTTGGGAGACTATAATACAACAGAGTTGGTAAACACATTCCCTGCGATGACAGCCTAGTGTACTGTTCTACTCTGATGATTGATCACACCATTTTAAAGCAGCCTAAGGATCTTGGTGAACTTCTCAAGGAATGCACATTTGCTTAACAAAGCCAGAGCTGTAATAATAATAATAATTATGGTATTTGTTAAGCGCTTACTAAGTGCCAAGCACTGTTCTAAGCACTGGGGTAGATACAAGGTAATCAGGTAGCCCCAAGTGGGGCTCACAGTCTCAATCCCCATTTTACAGATGAGGTAACTGAGGCACAGAGAAGTTAAGTGACTTGCCCAGGTCAAACATCAGACAAGTGATGGAGCCGGGATTAAAACCCACGACCTTTGACTCCCAAGCCCATGCTGTTGTCACTAGGCCATGTTGCTTCTCAATAAATACTAGACCTAAGGAGTATTATTCAGAGGATCCTTGGAGTGTATTAGAGTGAGAGGATGTCAGGATTATTCCTTAAATCTGACAGCTTGAACTCAAAAGTGAATATCACTCAGATAATGAATGAGAAAACAGTTCGAGTGAAGGAAGAAATCCAAGGCCTCAAAATCACAACTTTTCGCCAGTAGGCAAAAATTAGGTGCTCAGTATTACGTATTAGAGAAGCAGGGTGGTCTGGGAGTCCGAAGGACCTGGGTTCTAATCCCGGCTCTGTCACTTTTCCGCTGTGTGATCCGGGACAAGTCACTTCACTTCACTGTGCCTCATCTTTAAAATGGGGGTTAAGACCGTGAGCCCTATATGGGCCAGGCACTGGGTCCAACCTCATTAGCTCTATCTACCCCAGCGCTTAGTACAGTGCCTGACACGTAGTAAGTGCTTAACAAGCACCATAAAATAAAAGAAAGGAACCAAAGTTAGTTAAGCAAAAGACCATTTCTTTTGCAGAGCTCAATTTCCTGACTACTAAACAAGGATGGTGCTTGTTCCTATATTCAGTATGCGGCACTGCATACTTTTTCTTTGCATTCTCCTTTCTGTGTTTATCCCAAGGGGAGGAAAGAGTTTGCGAGTAGATTATATTGATTCCATGCTCTAAAATGGAAATGAGAAATCTTAAGCTGGTTCTCTAGATTAAAGCACAACTTCTGTTTTGCTCCACATCCCTGGAGCTAATACGGACATTAATAAATGCCACGGCTCTTATAAATTACTTGCTATGCTTTGTGTTTTTTTTGGGGGGGGGCAACTCTCTATTTTCAAGTTTGAAGTTCTTTCTAGTTGAAAAATGACAGCACTGACTGGCACATCTTTATTCATTCCTACAAAAATCCTCAGCCAAATGCCCAACTGTCATACATCTTGCAGACAAGTCTTTTAAGAATCATCTAAATCCACCTATTTGAAGTCCTGAGAAGCAAGCCCAACTCAACCCCCAAAGCTTCATTCATTGACCCTCTTTTTTCCTCCACATGGTGAATTGAGGTTTGGGAGTCTGAGAAAATGCAATTTTATCTTCAAACAGTGAGCTCCCTTCTTCTAGTTTCATTATTTATTGAGTACTCTTGCCTGAATTCTCAACTTGCAATAGGTCGGTGATTCTTCGGGTGAAAGCCATGGACTCGGAAGACAGGAAATACCTTCAAGGGTCACCTGAAGGGTGAAGGGTTTGTTCTCTGGCTTCCACTCAAAACGGCAGTGGCATCATTACCCCCTGTCCCTAGATAGCAGACTACATCAGTGCCTTTGTAATTTTTATTTTATTTTTTTATTTTTTTTTGTATTTTATTTTTTTGAGGGCAGTTCAGGTGTATGTAGCCCCAGACCTGGAGCACCAATTAGAAGACCTGCAGTTTAAAATTTTTTTGTACTGGTATTTGTTAAGCACCCATGTGCCAGACACTGTACTAAGCACTGGGGGTAGACACAAGATAATCAGGTTGGACACAGTCCCTGTCGCATATGGGCTTAAAGTCTAAGTAGGAGGGAATAGGATTTAATCCCCATTTTACAGATAAGGTAACAGGCACAGAGAAATTAAGTGACTTTTCCAAGGTCACACAGCAGGCAAGGGATGGAGCCTGAATTAGAACCCAGACCCTCTGATTCCTAGGCCCATGCTCGATACTTTCCCTGCTCACTGCTTGTTCAGGAAATGAACAAAGTGCTTAACGAATACCAAATCATCACTAATTAGTCTCTGTATAGAGATACCAGTTGAAGTTTTGTGAGTGGATGAGCTCCCTGAGAGATTGAGTGCAAGGTGAGAAGACTAGGGCATTCAAAACAGAGTCCTGTGGGATACTGACAGTTAAAGTAGGGGGAGAGGCAGAAGAGCCAGCAAAGGACACTGAGAAGGAGCAATCGGAGACTGCATCTTGGAGGTTGGGAGTTGGAGGTTTCCCCCTTTTAGACTGTGAGCCCACTGTTGGGTAGGGACTGTCTCTATATGTTGCCAACTTGTACTTCCCAAGCGCTTAGTACAGTGCTCTGCACACAGTAAGCGCTCAATAAATATGATTGATTGATTGATTGATTGATTGAGTTTTTAGGTGGGCTCTGGAGGAGCGAGGGGCCTGGTTTAGTACAGCCAAGAAGAGGGCACTCTAGGCAGGGGGAAAGGTGAGGAAGAGAGATGGGTCAGAGATGGATGAGTTACTAATGAGACACAGTTCAAAGGTGACCCCACAGACAGACAATATTATCCACAAGCCTGAGTGACTAAAAAGACTTTTGCCCAGCCCAAAGGAAAACTCAGGCTCCCCAGATGGCTATCCTTTGCCCTAGGCAGAGCCCGGAGCGGTTCTCAATTCTGTCTTAAAATCCAATATCCCCCTTTTCCCGACTTGACACTAAGGCGTTCACATCGGAGACCCTGGCTATGGAACGGAACTGAGCCGGTGGCCTTCCATACAAGCCACAGTCATCATCATCATCAATCGCATTTATTGAGCGCTTACTGTGTGCAGAGCACTGTACTAAGCGCTTGGGAAGCCAGAGAGACTTATCATCATCATCATCAATCGTATTTATTGAGTGCTTACTGTGTGCAGAGCACTGTACTAAGCGCTTGGGAAGTACAAATTGGCAACATATAGAGACAGTCCCTGCCCAACAGTGGGCTCACAGTCTAAAAGGGGGAGACAGAGAACAGAACCAAACATACTAACAAAATAAAATAAATAGAATAGATATGTACAAGTAAAATAAATAAATAAATAAATAGAGTAATAAATATGTACAAACATATACATATATACAGGTGCTGTGGGGAAGCGAAGGAGGTAAGATGGGGGGATGGAGAGGGGGACCAGGGGGAGAGGAGGGAAGGGGCTCAGTCTGGGAAGGCCTCTGGCAGTCCCTGTAATGCTCTTCGGGAACCCTCTTCTTAAACCACACAACCAGCGGCTTGACTCTGTCGTTCAATAATCTTCTATTTAGGAGCCAGTAGGGAATCAACTGCAGTGCGCAAGGATGCCATTCTGGTGAAAGGCAGAACGGCCAGGCCCTAGGCCGGATCCTCTCTCTTCACTGCCTGGAGGTTGGGGGGCCGTCAGGTGGCTCAGAGGAGACACTCCCCATTTAGACCTGGGGACACTGCAGGACTCCAATCAATCAATCAATCAATCAATCGTATTTATTGAGCGCTTACTGAGTGCAGAGCACTGTACTAAGCACTTGGGAAGTACAAGTTGGCAACATATAGAGACAGTCCCTACCCAACAGTGGGCTCACAGTCTAAAAGGGGGAAATGATCTCCAGAGATCATTCAGCTCTGGGACTGTCGGCCTAGTTTACAAACCATCCTGTGGTTTGAAGTTTCAGCCGGTGGAGCCCCACTCGTCACCCCTCCTCGAACCCGCCCTTCCATCAGGGCCTCCTTCCCTCCAGCAGCCTGGGGACCCCCCGAGGGGACTGGAGCCACGGGTGAGGAGTGGCAGCGGGCGAGAGAGCTGGGCAATGGCTCCCACTGTGGTTGGCACAAGCTGCCCCCGGTGCGCCGCTTCTTGCGGAGGCCCAAATAATAATAATTGTGGTATTTGTTAAGTGCTTACTATGTGCCAGGCGCTAAACTAAGCACTGGGGTAGATACAAGCAAATCAGGTTGGACACAGTCCCTGCCCCACGTGGGGCTCACAGTCTTAATCTCCATTTTACAAATGAGGTAACTGAGGCCCAGAGAAGTGATTTCAATCAATCAATCAATCGTATTTATTGAGCGCTTACTGTGTGCAGAGCACTGTACTAAGCGCTTGGGAAGTACAAGTTGGCAACATATAGAGACGGTCCCTACCCAACAGTGGGCTCACAGTCTAGAAGGGGGAGACAGAGAACAAAACCAAACATATTAACAAAATAAAATAAATAGATATGTACAAGTAAAATAAGTAGAGTAATAAATATGTACAAACATATAAACATATATACAGGTGCTGTGTGGAAGGGAAGGAGGTAAGGCCGGGGGGATGGAGAGGGAGAGTAGGGGGAGAGGAAGGAGGGGGCTCAGTCTGGGAAGGCCTCCTGGAGGAGGTGAGCTTTCAGTAGGGCCTTGAAGGGAGGAAGAGAGCTAGCTTGGCGGATGTGGGGAGGGAGGGCATTCCAGAAAAATATGGAATGCTTCACGAATTTGCGTGTCATCCTTGCGCAGGGGCCATGCTAATCTTCTCTGTATCGCTCCAATTTTAGTATATGTGCTGTGTCCAAGGTCACAGAGCAGACAAATGGTGGAGCCGAGATTAGAACCCACGACCTTCTGACTCCCAGGTGTGGCCTCTATCCACCATGCCAGCTGAGGGAGACTGGCTGCAGGAGGCAGTCTTGCAGTTTCGGCTGCTGCTGCTCTGCTCCTTGGCAGAGAAGGTAAGTGACTTGCCCAAGGGCACAGAGCAGACAAGTGGCGGAGCCGGGATTAGAACCCAAGTCCTCTGACTCCCTAGCCTGTGCTCTTTCCCCCGGCTCCCCCAGCTCCTGGTGTCCCCAGCTACTGATCTCCCAGGCCCTGACTCAGTTTCCCCCTCCTAGGAAATAGCTGTGTGAGCACAGAAGCCCCCCCAAGGGGAGGGGGAGGTTCTGGGAGAAGATGGGAGTCCCCTCCCTGTCCCTCCCCACCACCCCCTATCCAGCGGCACTGCATCATCACCATCATCAATCGTATTTATTGAGCGCTTACTATGTGCAGAGCACTGTACTAAGCGCTTGGGAAGTACAAATTGGCAACATATAGAGACAGTTCCTACCCAACAGTGGGCTCACAGTCTAAAAGGGGGAGACAGAGAACAAAACCAAACATACTAACAAAATAAAATAAATAGAATAGATATGTACAAATAAAATAAATAAATAAACAAATAACTTGGCAGCTGGCTGCAGCCTTTTTTAATGAGGGGCTAGGCTAAGAGGCTAACGGGGCCCTGGACCCCGTATTAATGAGGGTCAAGGCTACGATATAAGCAAATAGGGTTGGACACCATGCCTGTCTCATGTGGATTTCACAGTCTCAATCCCCATTTTACAGATGAGGTAACTGAGGTACTGAAATGAAGCGACTTGAGAAGCAGCGTGGCTCAGGGGAAAAGAGCCCGGGCTTTGGAGTCAGAGGTCATGGGTTCAAATCCCGGCTCCACCAGTTGTCAGCTGTGTGACTTTGGGCAAGTCACTTAACTTCTCTGTGCCTCAGTTACCTCATCTGTAAAATGGGGATTAAGACTGTGAGCCCCCCCAGCGCTTAGAACAGTGCTTTGCATATAGTAAGTGCTTAATAAATGCCATCAACATCATCATCATCATCATCATCACTTGCCCAAAGTCACCCAGCAGACAAGTGGCAGAGTCAGGATTAGAACCCATGACCTTCTGACTCCCAATCAATCAATCAATCGTATTTATTGAGCGCTTACTGTGTGCAGAGCGCTGTACTAAGCGCTTGGGAAGTACAAGTTGGCAACATATAGAGACAGTCCCTACCCAACAGTGGGCTCACAGTCTAAAAGGGGGAGACAGAGAACAAAACCAAACATACTAACAAAATAAAATAAATAGAATAGATATGTACAAGTAAAATAAATTAATTGAGTAATAAATATGTACAAACATATATACGTGTTGTACATATTTATTGTCCCAGGCTTGTGCTTTATCCACTAAGCCATACTGCTTCTCTGAGCAGCACGGGTCTCTGAGTTTTGTTGCTGGCAGAACACATGCATCACACCCTCAGCAAAAGCGCCCATCAGTATGGGGTTGGTGCAGAGGGTACAAAAAAATTAAAAACCACTACGCTATCATTTCTCTTTTTCCAGGACCTCTGAAAAGCAAAGCAGTCACACCAAGTGACCCCCAGTGTTATTCTTTTCGGGAGATCGTAGGTCCGGCCCAGAGTGCAAGCTTGGGCTCACATTACTGGTTTTGCTCTTGCCTTCACGGTATCCTATTTCCATCCAAATTACCTCGACTACAGCCTCTGCAGGTATTAGACAACGGTAACATCCCGTGAACTAGTGTGTCGATGACATTTTTTAAGACACCTGTCGCCTGTTCCAAAAGTTTCGGCTAACGCCGTTTGCTTGCCGAGCAGAGGGAATGCACTAATCCTTTTCCGTGACGCACAAATCCCATTTATATTAAACAACTGGAGCCACTTGAGTGTCTCCCTGGCAAACGGCCCTCCCCATCTGTCAGAAGGAAAGAATCATTACCGTCCCCCTCACTGGGGCTTTCTGTTGAAACATGTTATCGGCACTTTGTTGAAGAGTGAAGGAACTCCCAGCTAGGGTGGTGGGCTATTCCTGGCATTCCCAAATCATACTGGTTTTTATCAATGACTTCTAGTAAGATGCTCAGTCTTTGGAAAAAGACGTGTTTGTCAAAGAATTTGCCTGCAGCTTCTTAAATCTGCAGGAGACAGGTTATCTGGCTGGAGTGCTTAACTGGAGGCATAAATGAGTCCACAAGTGTTCAACTTCTTTTTCAGTAGGAGGGAATAAGACGACCCTTAAATCCCTCCTGCTTAGACTGCCATATTGGGCCGTGCCTTTATCTGATTTTATTGTATCTGCCTCAGGGCTTAGCATGGTGGTTAGTATATAGTAAGTACTTAAAAAAATACCATGATTATTAATAATTATGGTATTTGTTAAGTGCTTACTATGTGCCAGGCACCGTACTAATAATAATGATGATATTTGTTAAGCACTTACTACGTGCTAGGCACTGTACTAAGCAATGGGGTAGAAACAAACAAATCAAGTTGGACGCAGTACTTGTCCCATGTGGAGCTCACAATCTCAATATCCACTGTACTTCCCAAGTGCTTAGTACAGTGCTCTGCACACAGTAAGCGCTCAATAAATTCGATTGATGATGATGATTTTACAGATAAGGTAACTGAGGCCCAGAGAATAATAATAATAATAATAATTATGGCATGTGTTCTTGTCTTATGCTGTCGAGTCATTTCCAACCCATGGCAACACCATGGACACATCTCTGCCAGAATGCCCCACACTCCATCTGCAATCGTTCTGGTAGTGTATTCATAGAGATTTTTTAAGTGCTTACTATGTGCCAAGCATTGTACTACACACGAGGCACTGTACTAAACGCTGATGTGGTGACTTGCCCAAGGTCACACAGCTGACAGGCAGTGGAGCAGCGATTAGAACCTACGACCTTCTAACTCTCAGAACCATGCTTTACCCACTACGCCATGATTATTACTATTAGATAAACCATTCTCCCATTGAGGAATGGCAGCCAATCAATCAATGGTATTTATTGAGCACTTACTGTGTGCAGAGGACTGTGTGAAGTACTTGGGAGACTACAATACAGCAGAGTTGGTAGACACGTTCCCTGTCCACAGTGACCTTGCACAGACGTGAAACGGTGGGGCTGAGGTTTTCATCCCGTGTGATCTTTGGCAAATCACTTTACCTCTTTCTGTATCCTGGGGTTGAAATATTTAGGGAAAATGCAACCTACCAACCCACGAGAATTCTGTAGAAGGCAACTCATCGAATATCACTTAGAAGATATTGCGCCTTCTATAGAGAGTTTAAAGCTCAGAGGAGAAATCAAGTCTTCCAGTATACACAGAAACTGTGCTTTTCTTAATTATGGTACTTGACTCCCACACAGCTCTTTCTGATCATTAATTAATCCATCCAAAGACCCATCAGGATTAATAGCTAATACCCAAAATATTATTATTTTCAGTATACAGTCAATCCTCTACTATCCAGAGAGGAAGAGAAGGAGAAACAGAGTGAGCCCCTTAATTGGATAGGGGCTCTGCCCGCCCTGATGAACTTGTAGCTACCCCAGCCCTAAGAAAAATCCCTGGCACATATTAAGCACTTAATTAATACAATAATGACAAGAATAAAGTGGAGATGAATGGAAACCACAGATTCCATGGCTGCTTTAGTCAATAGTTGTAGCTTTACCTTCTCAGTCAATCATATTTGAGCACTTAGTGTAGAGCAATGTATTATGTGCTTGGGAGAGTACGATAAAACAATATAACCAACACACTACCTGGCCACAATGAGCTTACAGTCTAGAGGGGACCATCACATGGTCACCACCTGGCGAGTCCGTTGTGGGCAGGGATTGTCTCTATCTGTTGCTGAACTGTACTTCCCAAGTGTTTAGTACAGTGCTCTGCAAACAGCAAGTGCTCAATATATACAACTGAATGAATGAATGAATGGTGAAAACTGAAAATGCCAAGGGGTGTTCGAATGGGGAGAGAAGGAAAAGAAAGGGGCAAGGATTCCTATCAAACGGGATGGGATCAATCAATCCATCAGTGGCATTTATTGAGCCCTTGCTGTGTGCAGAGCACTGTACTGAGCGCTTGGGAGAGTACAATACAGTGGAGTTGGTAGAGAAGCTTCTGGTCTAGAGTGAATAAGAGTAGACTCCAAGGCTAATGTGAGTTACTGGCTGTCCCACATAGAGCTCAGTGTGGAGCTGGGCATGGGGCTAGGACACCTGAGGCCCAAATCTCTCCCTACACATAATAATAATAATAATAATGGTATTTGTTAAGTGCTTACTATGTGCAAAGCACTGTTCTAAGCGCTGGAGAGGTTACAAGGTGATCAGGTTGTCCCACAGGGGGCTCACAGTTTTAATCCCCTTTTTACAGATGAGGTAACTAAGGCACAGAGATGTTCAGTGACTTGCCCAAAGTCACACAGCTGACAGTTGGCAGAGCCGGGATTTGAACCCATGACCTCTGACTCCAAAGCCCGTGCTCTTTCCATTGAGCCATGCTGCTTCTCTCATACTATCCTGCAAGCACTAAACTGGAAGCTCCTTGTGGATAGGGACCATGTCTACTTACTCTACTGTACCGTACTCACTCCCAAGCACTTAGTACAGGGCTTTGCACACAGTAAGCACGTAGCATGGCAAAGTGGATAGAGCAAGCGTCTGAGAGTCAGAAGGTCCATGGGTTCTAATCTTGGCTCTGCCACTTGTCTGCTGCGTGGCCTTGGGCAACTCACTTCACTTCTCTCTGGCCCAGTTACCTCATCTATAAAATTGGGGTGAAAACTGTGAGCCCCACATGGGATGGGGACCGTGTCCAACCTGATTTGCTTGTATCCACCCCAGTGTTTAGTGCAGTGCCTGGCACAAAGTGCTTAACAAATACCATTAAATAATAATAATAATAAATACCATTGATTGGTTGACAACCCAGGTACCATTCCCAGGGCTCAGCATCACTCTCAACCATCTTGCAGGATGATCTCTGGTTTTCTGTTGAGAAGCTCCTTGTGCTGAAGCCATGGTTTTGCATCTGCCAACGCTTTCCCTCTCTGATCCTGCAGAGCCACTGTAATGCTGAGCTTGGAACTTGCATTCATCCCTGCCACGGCTGCATTTGCACAGAACTGCAACTCATCCTGGGGTCGGAAGCCGGCGAGTGGAGCTGATATGGAGACTGGAGCCTTTTATAGAAACTATTAATAAGGCTTTTGCATTTCACTGGGCCTCTCCTCTGAGTGCCTCAGTGAGCTTTCAAACAAGAATGGTCCCTACTTTACAGGTAGGGCAGCTGAGGCAGGAATGCGTTCACAGGTGAGAGGGCTCAAGGTTGCCCTGACTCTATTCAACCACACCGTTCTCCACCCTGTCACTGCCGGCTTTTCCCTACTTTAATTGTAGAGGGGAATGTGCGAATGTTGCTGTCCAATGAATGTCTCTGGGGGTCGGGAGAGTTCGCTTTCCAATTTACTTCTGCGTCCCTGGAAATTAAGGGACCAAAGAAGGTCTACCAGAGAGAGGCTGAGGCTACCCCGCACCTTGCTCATTCTGCCTGTGACCTCAGACCGAGTTCGCGGGAGCCGAGAGCCTAATTACTGTGGCTTAATGCAGAGCAAGGGATAAGTAAAAGCCAGAAATAGTTCGGATGCAAAGCCGGGGTGGATGGCCCAGCTGGAGCGCTGTGTGGCAAGTCAGACCAAATGCTCCCAGAAAGGGGAATGCACACAGCAAACAGGGAGGGAACCCCATCAAGGCATCCTTCCAGGGGAGTGTCCTGAGGTTAGGTGACCTGAAAGCCGAGAATCCTTCAACCCCCAACAGGGAGGGTGATGGAAGAGGGGAGCCAAGCGGGATTCCAACGGCATCTGCTGCTCTTAATATTAATCCTCTCTGGCACAGAGCATCTGAGCTCTTCGGAGGGTACACGGAGCTGCTGGAATTCCAGTATTCCAGTCTTCTCCTCCGTCTCCCTGGGGAGGGGAACAGGCCTGAGAGTCAGAAGGTCCTGGGTTCTAGTCCTGGCTCCACCACTTGTCTGCTGTGTGATCTTGGGCAAGTCTTTTAACGTCCCTGGGCTTCAGTTATCTCATCTGTAAAATGGGGATTGAGACGTGAGCTCTATGTGGGACAGGGACTGAGCCCAACTTGATTTGCTTATATTCACCCCGGTGCTTTGTACAGTGCCTGGCACATAGTAAGTGCTTAACAAATACCATCGTCATTATTGCTATTATTATTATTATTAGTAATAATAATAATAGCATTTGTTAAGCGCTTACTATATACCAAGCACTGTTCTAAACACTTGGATAGATACAAGCAGCGTGGCTCGGTGGAAAGAGCATGGGCTTTGGAGTCAGAGGTCATGGGTTCAAATCCCGGCTCCACCAACTGTCAGCTGTGTGACTTTGGGCAAGTCACTTAACTTCTCTGTGCCTCAGTTACCTCATCTGTTAAACAATGGGATTAGGACTGTGAGCCCCCCATGGGACAACCTGATCACCTTGTAACCTCCCCAGTGCTTAGAACAGTGCTTTGCGCATTGTAAGCACTTAATAAATACCATTATTATTATTATTATTATTATACAAGGTAATCAGTTTGTCCCATGTGGGGCTCACAGTCTTAAACCCCATTTTACAGATGAGGGAACTGAGGCACAGAGAAGTGGCTTGCCCAAGGTCACACAGCAGACAAATGGCAGAGTAGGGATTAGAACCCATGTCCTCTGACTCCCAAGCCCGTGCTCTTTCCACTAAATCAATCAATCGCATTTATTGAGCGCTTACTGTGTGCAGAGCACCGTACTAAGCGCTTGGGAAGTACAAGTTGGCAACATATAGAGACAGTCCCTACCCAACAGTGGGCTCACAGTCATGCTTATGGTCCAAGTACCAGGTTAGCCCTGGATTCCTTCAGCCTTGGGGAGATTACCAACTTCATCTTATAATAATAATAGTTGTGGCACAGTTATGGCATTTGTCTCAATCCCCATTTTACAGATGAGGTTACTGAGGCACAGAGAAGTGAAGTGACTTGCCCAAGGTCACACAGCAGACAGGTGGCGGAGCCGGGACTAGAACCCATGACCTTCTGACTCCCAGGCTCTATCTACCATGGCATGCTGCTTCATCTAGTTTCTCGCAGGTCCACCCTGGCTTCCGAGGCCACTGAGGCCTTTGGAAGAGGTCACGATCACAGGGCGTTCCCCACCAGGTCCGACGAGTTCCGCTGCCTCAGAGCAGCGGCGCCCAAGCCAGTTCCTTTTAAACCTCGGGCTGGAGGGATCAGCAAAACACAAACATTTTCTCCCCACCCAAACCGGGTCAGTCACCCAGTCTGGCATGGTACTCCACACGGAATCAGCACTATTCTGAGAAACTGGGACACCACCGACACACTGCACGCACATTCCAAATGCTTAGAAAAAATAAACGCCACAACCAGTCGCTTCTTACCCGGAAAGTAAAACCCGTCTCCCATTTTTCCTTTTCGGACTCCCTCCTTTCTGTTGGCGGGCATCCCACGATCATCCGATCGCACACGTCCTGCACCGCATTCCAGCAGAGGATGGAGAAGCCCGAAGTCCGGTCAAATCTTACGGTGGCCTTCAGACCCACTGCTGGTTTGTGCCGGGCGGACGCTCCTTCCTGGGGACCGATGCCCGCAACTGAAGCCACCAGTCTGGGCGGTGGTGAATTCCCTTGAGAAAAAGCACCACCCCTTCCTCTTGCCCTCTCTACCCCTGCCACCTTGGTAAGGATCGGAGCGCCAGCTGGCTCCTCCCTACATGGGCGAGAGAGGCCGTCGCTCACCGCGGCGGGTTGCCAGCCAGGCAGGGCCAGTGCAAGGAGGCGACAATCAGCGGCAGCCAGACCAGCCTTCCCCGTGGTGTGCTCTTCAAATATGCCTCTCTGGCAATCCTCTGGCACAAATCCCTCTCATACAAAGCCCCAGAGGATTAGATGTGTGGGTTATCGAGCCTCGCGGGGAGATGCACAATCACCCCGGCAGCCTGCAGCAAGCAAGGGGGTTGTGACCGGCGAAGGGGAACGCATCACCGGTAGCTCTCTTTTCAGCATCTCCTTAGATCTGCCCCAAACCGGGAGAGGATGTGGTCGAGATAGAAAGCACAAACACGTACGGCGTCACTTCACTTCCCGGGGCTTTTGCCCTTTTTATTTTCAAGTATGTACGTTTCTTCACAAATCTTTCCCTGCTATTGTCCAAATTAAAAAAAAAAAAAGCAAAAACAAAAACCTCTTTGGAAACCGGACACATGGGGAAACACGTTTCTGCTTTGTGATGGTCCGAACACTGAGAAAAAAATTGGGGGGGAAATGTGGCCCTAGAGGAACCTCCCTGGCAAGGGGAGGTAACTAGTTTTGTGGAAATCAATCAAGCAATCATTCAGTCCAGCAGTAATATTTATTGAGGGCTTACTGTGTGAAGAACACTGTACGAAGCACTTGGGAAAGTGCAATATAATAGAGTTGGTAGATGTGATCCCTGCCCAAAAGGAGCTTACAGTCTTCGCAGGGGACATTCATGCATTCATTCATTTGCATTTATTGAGTGCTTACTGTATGCAAAGCACATTACAATAAATTACAGATACAGGAGAAGCAGCATGGTCTATTGGATAGATCACTGGCCTGTGAGTCAGAAGGACCTGGGTTCGAGTCCCGGCTTGGCCACTTGTCTGCTGTGCAGCCTTGGACAAGTCACTTCACTTCCCTGTGTCTCAGTTTCCTCATCTGTAAAGTGGGGATTACGACTGTGAGACCCGTGTGGCTCATGGTCTGCGCCAACCTGATTGCCTTGTATCTACCCCAGTGCTTAACCTGGCACATAGTAAGCGCTTAACAAATACCATCAAAAAAGGAGACTGTAGAGTATAAGGATGTTTATGTGAGTGTTGTGGGGCTGGGAAGAGTATCAGAGTGATTAAGAAGTATTTGCCAAGTCCACAGTCGATGCAGAGGGGAGGGCGGATGGGGAAGTAAGAACTTAGAGAAGGGTTCCTGAGGAGATGTGATTTTTAGGAGGGTTTTGAAGGTGGCCCAGCCCAATCAATCAATCGATCAATGGTATTTATTGATTGCTTACTGTGTGCAGAGTACTGTACTAAGAGCTTAGTACAGTACAAGGGACAACCCTCACCTGCAGTTATCTTCTCTACAGATCGATTTTTCCTTCTGACTGGGAAATTTCCTCTTGAGTGTCCCTTGGTTATCTACAACTCAGCTCCCTGCAGAGCTTCCCTCCTTCCCTAGCCGCTCATCAGCAATACTTCTTCCATTTGCCCTCGGAAGCTTGGAGGATTTGAGGCTCTTTCTGTATTCAATCTGTCACCAAGTCTAAATGAACCTCCACCTCCTGTCAGCATGCAGGATGGTGCTTCTTTCTCAGCACCTCCGCACCTTTTCAAAAGGCTGCAGCTGGCAAACTATCTCCCTTCAAAACAGCTCTATTGATCACATTACTGCTCAAACCCAACTTAATCCCCAGAAATCCTTAAAGCCCTTCTGCCCTTCCAGGTGAAGAAGATTAATTCATTCACTGGATGCTTCCTCTACCTTGTCTCAGACTGCCAGAGAGCTCAGCCATAAATCACTCGGTTGCAGCAGAAAGTTTCAGCTATTGACAATGCGATGAGCCAACTACACTAACCTAAATAATACTGGTATTTGTTAAGAGCTTACTGTGTGCCTAGCACTGTTCTAAGTGCTGTGGTAGATTCACAGTAATCAGGTTGGACGCAGCCCTGTCCCACATAAGGCTCACTGTTTTAATCCCCATTTTACAGATGAGGTAATAATAATAGTGTTGTTTGTTCAGCGCTATGTGTCAAACCATCCTCTGCTAGTTTATTTATTTTAGAGAAGCAGTGTGGCTCAGTGGAAAGAACACGGGCTTTGGAGTCAGAGGTCATGGGTTCGAATCCCGGCTCCACCACTTGTCAGCTGTGTGACTTTGGGCAAGTCACTTAAATTCTCTGGGCCTCAGTTCCTTCATCTGTAAAATGGGGATTAAGACTGAACCACCTGTGGGACAACCTCATCACCTCATAACCTCCCCAGTGCTTAGAACAGTGCTTTGCACATAGTAAGCACTTAATAAATTCTATCATTATCATCATTATTATTATTATTATTATAAACGCTGGGGTAGATAGAAGGTAATCACGTTGGACACAGTCCCTGTCCCATATGGGGCTCACAGTTTAATACCCATTTTACAGATGAGATAATAATAACAATGATATTTGTTACGCGCTTACTATGTGCCAAGCACTATTCTGAGCATTGGTACCACAGGTAAAAGCAGGTACCACCCCAGATAAAAATTTTCCCTGAGAGATAGATTTCCCTGATTTGTTTTTGGAAAATCAGCTCTCTTGAGACGTGACATTTCACTGATGAATCTGGATGGAGTTACATGAGTTGGATGGGGGTGGGTCTGATGTTCACCCACAGGCAAGTATCAGTGGTATCTTTCTGGACTCTCTGCTAGTCGCCCCAAATCTGCTATCTGCAGAATCCACCGTGATGCCAACATTTGGCAATTTCTGCCACCCATCTTTGAAAAATGATGTGGTCTTTTCAATTCTTGATTTCTAGTTCGCTGTGGGCAGCGAATGTATCTATTTTTTGTTACACTGCACTTTCCCGATTGCTTAGTACAGTGCCTTGCACTCAATAAGTTCTCAATAAATACAACTGAATGAACATGCTGCAGCCTCAGAGCAGAGTCCCGGGTCTTTTTCAAATAGGTCATGAATAGACCCACTGTTATTAGACTAAAGGGGCCATTTTTGTTTGGGTCTATCTGCGATATAACACTCTCTCTGCCATTTTTGTATTCCTCCTCACTTGGCTTCTGCACTGCATTCTGAGGAAGAGGAGGTAGACGAATAACCCTTAAAAGGGTTAAAAAGTAAAATGAAATAAATAAATAAATGATGGTATTTATGTTAAGCCACTTCACTTCTCTTTGCCTCAGTTACCTCATCTGTAAAATGGGGATTTAAGACTGTGAGCCCCACGTGGGATAACCTGATCACCTTGTAACTTCCCCAGTGCTTAGAACAGTGCTTTGCACATAGTAAGCACTTAAATCATCATCATCAATCGTATTTATTGAGCGCTTACTATGTGCAGAGCACTGTACTAAGCGCTTGGGAAGTACAAATTGGCAACATATAGAGACAGTCCCTACCCAACAGTGGGCTCACAGTCTAAAAGACTTAAATGCCATTATTATTATTATTAAGCACTTACTATATTCCCAGCACTGTTCTAAGCACTGGGACAGATACAAGGTTCTCAGGGTGGACACAGTCCCTGTCCCACATGGAACTCACAGTTTTAATCCCCATTTTACAGATGAAGTAACTAAGGCCCAGGGAAGTGAAGTGACTTGCCCAAGGTCACACAGCAGACAACTAGCAGAGCTGGAATAACATGTAGGTACATACCTAGGCCCCAGAGAAAAAGTCATTTTTATAGACAACATCTAGAAGCAGCCCAGAACCTTCCTTCTCCTGCCCAGCCAACAAAATTGGTTCACTCCCACACAGGACAAAAGAAGAGTGTTGCCAGATGTATTCTCAGCCCCCTCCCTTGGGAACATACATTATTTATGAGGCTCTGCTCTTCCACACACTAGAGGACAGCAAAAAAAGCTCTCAACTAAATATGTCAGGGACCTTCAGGAGTGCTTGCTTACTGGACATCTGGTTGAAGGAGAAGGGAAGGACAAGGAGAGGAAGGGAAGGGCAAGAAAAAGGAGGTTGGGAAAAGCTGAAGGACAGAAAGGAGAATCAGGTAAGAGATAAATCAGTCAATCAATCAATCCATCCTATTTATTGAGTGTTCACTGGGTGCAGAGCACTGTACTAAATGCTGGGGTAGATACAAGGTTGTCAGATTGGACACAATCCCCGTGTTATGTGGGGCTCACAGGGTTAACCCCCATTTCACAGATGAAGTAACTGGGCCTTGTGCCTACAAGGAAGTGAAGTGACTAGCCCGAGGTCACACGGTCTAAATTGGGGCTCATGGTCTAAGTTGGGTGGAGGAGGATTTAATTCTTATTTTTTAGATGAGATGTCTGCGGCACAGAGAAATTAAGTGAGAAGCAGCATGGCCTAGCGGAAAGAGCACGGGCCTGGGAATCAGAAGGACGTGGGTTCTACTTCTGGCTCCATCACTTGTCTGCTGTGTGACCTTAGGTAAATCACGTCACTTCTCCGTGCCTTAGTTTCCTTATCTGTAAAATGGGGATTAAGACTGTGAAGCCATATGTGGGACAGGGATTGTGTCCAACCTGACAAGCTTGTATCCACCCCAGTGCGTAGTTCAGTACCTGGCAATGGTAAGCGCTTGGCAAATACCGCAACAAAAAATGACTTGCTCAAGGTTACAGAGCAAGCAATTGGCAGAGTCAGGATTAGAACCCAGGTCCTCTGACTCCCAGGTCTGTGCTCTTTCCACTAGTCTGGGCTGCTTCCACATGCTGTCGTGGTTGCAGTCCTGCCTCCTCCGGGAGGGTGACAGGCTAGTCAATGACCTGTGAGCCCGCTGTTGGGTAGTAGGGATTGTCTCTATTTGTTGCCAAATTGTACTTTCCAAGTGCTTAGTACAGTGCTCTGCACAAAGTAAGTGCTCAATACAACTGAATGAATGAATGACCTTCCCCCTCGGCCCTCTTCCCTCAGCCTAGAGAGCTGCAGCATCTCCCTACCAATCACCCAAATTCACACCCTCTCAGAGACCCACCCATACTTAAAGATGTATCTCCATACACAGGCAGATTTTGTATCAAGCAAAAACTCCTCACTCTCGGCTTCAGGGCTCTCCATTCCCTCGCCCCCTCTTACCTCCCCTCCCTTCTCTCCTTCTCCAGCCCAGCCCGCACCCTCCACTCCTCTGCCACCACTAACCTCCTCACTATGCCTCATTCTCGCCAGTCCCATCGTCGTCCCCCGGCCCACGTCCTTCCCCTGGCCTGGAATGCCCTCCCTCCACACATCTGCCAAACTAGCTCTCTTCCTCCCTTCAAAGCCCTACTGAGAGCTCACCTCCTCCAGGAGGCCTTCCCAGACTGAGCTCCCCTTTTCCTCTCTTCCTCCCCATTCCCCTCCACCCTACCCCCTTCCCCTCCCCACATCACTTGTATATAGTTGTACAGATTTATTACTCTATTTATTTTACTTGTGCATATTTACTCCTCTATTTATTTTGTTAATGATGTGCATATAGCTGTAATGCTATTTGTTCTGACGGTTTTGACACCTGTCTACATGTTTTGTTTTGTTGTCTGTCTCCCCCTTCTAGACTGTGAGCCCGTTGTTGGGTAGGGACCATCTCTAAATGTTGCCGACTTGTACTTCCCAAGCTCTTAGTACAGTGCTCTGCACCCAGTAAGCGCTCAATAAATACGATTGAATGAATGAATGTGTAGAATGACCCCTGCTAGACTGCAAGCTCCTCAAAGGCAGGGCTGGGTCTACTACATCTCCTGGACTCACTCTGTAGAGTTCAGGACTTTGCACAGAGTAAGCGCTCAACAAATACTACTACTGGATCGATCTGCCCTCCAATTCTCCACAGATACACTCTCAGTCACAAGATACGGAGAGGCTGATGTACTTACCTACAGGGATATTCTCACTGTAAAGCACTGTACTAAGCGCATGGGAGACTACAATATAACAGACATATTCCCTGGCTTCACTGAGATTACAGTTTAGAGAAGGAAACAGACATTAACATAAAGAAATTATAGATATGTGCACAAGTGCTGTGGGGCTGGGAGGGGGGACGAATAAAGGAACAAGTCAGGGAGACACGGAAAGGAGTTGAAGTAAAGGAAAAGAGGGCTTAGTCACGGAAGGCCACTTGGAGGAGTTATGCCTTCAATAAGGCTTTGAAGTGGGGAAGAGTAATTGTCTGTCGGATATGAGGAAGAAGGATGTTCCAGGCCAGAGGCAGGATGTGGGCGAGAGGTCGGTGTTGAGATAGACGAGATCAAGGTACTGTGGGAAGGTACTGCCCAAACCCTGCCAAAACAGCATCAAGGCAGGACATGGGAAGTAAAAATAAATTGGCCCCAAACGCCGGCACTGATCCCAGAGGAGCCAGCGGCTGTGGCAGGAAAAGGCAAGAAAAAACCGCCTCTGCTCTGACCTCCATGGGTCAGTCTTTCACTCCGGCTCCTTTGGGTTCCACACCAGGAATTCAGGCCCGCTACAAACAAAGCCACTTGAACAGTTGTTTGATTTATCTCATCTATCTGGCCTTCAGAGGTGCTGCTCAGGTCTGAGATGCCAGGAACAGTGGGCTGAAAGGGATCTCAAAAGACCACTCCCTCTCCAGAATAACCACACAGGTGAGAATCTATTCTATATTTTTAGCTCCTAGAGAAAAATGGATTCTACATCCTCCATTGGGCATCCATCCTGAACATTACATAACTATCGGTACTAAGAAATTCCTCCTTATACCCAATCGATCGATGGTACTTATTGGGCACTTATGATGTAGGGTTGGGTAGGGACTGTCTCTATATGTTGCCAATTTGTACTTCCCAAGCGCTTAGTGCAGTGCTCTGCACATAGTAAGCGCTCAATAAATACGATTGATGATGATGTGCAGAGCACTGCACTAAGTGCATGGAAAAGCACATTACAACAGAGTTGGTAGATGTGATCCCTGCCCACAAGAAGTTGACAACCTAAAGAGGGAGAGACAGAGATTAAAGTAGATTTGGGATAGGGGAAATAGTAGGGTATAAGAATATTAACTTAAGTATTGTGGAACTGGGGTGAATATCAAAGTGCCTAAGGGGTACACAACCAAGTGCATAGTCCATACAGAGAGGAGGGTGAATAGGGGAAATAAAGAATTTAGTGTGGGAAGGCCTCTAGGAAGCGATGGGGTTTTAGATGGGTACGGAGCTCTTACCATGTGCACAGCCCTGTGTTTAACACTAATCACTTGGGACTGGGCTCCTGCCCTTGGAGGGTATGCAATCTTCTGTGGGAGACAAGTGGCCACATATACAGTAAAGAAAAGATTAAGAGCACAGATTTGAAAGATAAAATGCAAGTACGCAATTAAGAACTAGCTATACACATGAGAACAGGACAGGGTGGGATGATTAGGAGGGTCGGGGATTTAAATCCATTTCATCTCCTGCTCCGTGTACCAGCTGTTCCCCATCATTTTTACCATAAGGATCTTCAGCCCTCTCTTTTTGAGGCAAATAACCATTTCCATAATGGACACCCCTCCCCGCCAGCCCCTTAGATTGTGAGCCCCAGGTAGGAAAGGAGCTGTGTCTGATCTGATTGTATAGTACAGTGGCACATAGTAAGCACTTAACAAATACCCCAATTATCATCATCCCTATAATAGGATGTCATGCAGAATACCAGTTATTTATTTATAGCATTTACTAAGCACTTACTAAGTGTCAAGCACTGTTCTAAGCACTGGGGTAGGTGCAAATCAATGAGGTCAGACACAGTCCCTATCCCACTTGGGTCTCAGAATCTAAGCAGGAGGGAGAACAGGTATTTGAATCCCCATTTTACAGTTGAGCAAACTGAGCCACAGAGAAGTTAAATGACTTGACTAAAGTCATATAGCAGGCAAATGGCAGGTTCTGGATTAGAATACACATCCTCTGACTCCCGGGCCTGTGCTCATTCCACTAGGACAGGCTGCTTGTTAGCCAGTTCTCTCATAATATCGGGGGGTATGTTCTTTAAGAACTTTACTTCACGGAAATCCCACAGGATAGAGGATACACTTTGATCGATGCTACACACATTCACACAACCGTACCTTCCGACACCCCCTGATTTTGTATCTTTCTATCTCCTCAGCCTCCCTGACTAAACCTTCACTTCCCCTACTTACCCTCCCCTCTGCCTCGACTATTCATTTGGCTATGAATCCAGAGAAGCAGTAGGGTGTAGTGGATAGAGCAGGGGCCTATGAGTTAGAAGGTCGGGGGTTCTAATACCATATCTGCCACTCTTCTGTTGTTTGAACTTGGGCAAGTCACTTCATTTATCTGTGTCTCAGTTCCCTCATCTGTAAAAAGGGGATTGAGACTGTGAGCGCCACGTGGGACAAGGGACTGTGTCCAATCCGATTTGCTTATATCCACCCCAGCGCTTAGAACAGTGCCTAGCAAATAGTAAGCCCTTAATAAATTCCATAATTACTACTATATTACCCCTTAAACACCCCAGCCCATCACTTATGTACATATCCTTATGCTCTCCCATTTCCCTTACCTGTACTTTATTTTAATGTCTATTTCCCCATATAGATTGTAAGCCCCTTGTTGGCAGGGATTACATCTGCCAATTCTATTGTATTTTCCCAAGCACTTAGTACAGTGCTCTTCTGGCAGTGAATGCTCAGTAAATACTACTGACTGATTGTTTGATAGAAACATGAACACTGCTAGAACGCTTTCTATAATTCCCCAACAGCACATTCTAGCCAAAACGCAAAGTCAAACACTCGGCATGGGACAATAGACTTCACTCTTTCTTCGAGATGCCTGTAAATTGAATTTGGCCACTTTGTTCCCCAATTTTGTTCTGGATTCGAAAGTTCAGTTTATCGGCCTACAATTTATTCGGTCACCATTTTCTAGAAAGCTTATTATGTAGATCACTTTCAGCCTTCAATCACCTCTCCAGCCTGGAATTCACCTGCAACAGTAACTCTTCTGTTCTACCATGGTTTTGACTAATTCTTTTGGTACCCTATATGTCAATCATCTAAAGAGATACAAATAATAATTATAGTTATGGTATTTGTTAAGCACTGATTATGTGCCAAGCACTGTTCTAAGCTCTGGGGTAGATACAAGGTAATAAGATTGGACACAGTCCCTGTCCCACATGGGGTTCCCAATCTTAATCATTTTACAGATGAGGTAACTGGGGCCCAGAGAGGTGAAGTGACTTGCCCATTGTCACACAGCAGACATATGGCAGAGTCAGGATTAGAACCCATGACCCTCTGACTCCAAGGCCTGTGCTCTATCCACCATGCCATACTGCTTCCATCCTCCCAACTTCTTTAATGGTCTTTCACCAGGTTTCCTCTTCTCCAGCTTGGTGTCCTATCTTTTAATCTGTGGGTTGCCTAACTCCACCTCACAATTTTTGAAAGCTCCTGGGGGCAATCAGGATTAAGTTGATTCTCCTTTTATGTGTGCCTCATAGCAGTCTTCCCGCCACAAACGAAGAAAAGTGGAATTTTTATTTTATTTTTCTCATGTTCCAGCTAGGGAGAACATTTTTTTCCATTTCCCTTAATGATTTTGGTAACTCGATTCACTTCCTGCTTTAGCTTTTGTGAACACACTCCTGTCTTTCATATCGTTTTGCACAATCCTTCAGCAGAACACACTAGGCAATAAATAGCTATTCATTGGAGCATGGAAAAGTGCAGCCACAGAAGAGAATGAGTCATTAAACACAGACAAGCATTAAGTGTTCAGACAAGGGGATGGAGCTGCAAGTAAGAGTGTGTGTGTGTGTGTGTGTGTGTGTGTGTGTGTGTGTGTGTGTGTGTGTGTGTGTGTGTGTGTGTGTGTGTGTGTGTGTGTGTGTACTTACACGTACCATGACCTCCTGGTGTTTTTATTTACCAACACAAAGCACTGGGCTAGTCCTTCCTTGCTGTAATTACTGACTCAGTGGTTACTGGCAGAATTGAATAGCAGTGTAGAGGGAAGAAAATAAGACTTCTTGTTTCTTTTCAAATATATTCCATCTGATAGATTCAATATTTATTCCTGGGCCTCTTCTGATGACAATACCCAAAGATACCAGTAGTTTTATGATGACTTAACAGTTGCTGCCTTTCAGAACAAATTCCCCATTCAATCCACTTTCCATTAGCTCAACCTCTCCTCTCTCCTAATCTCCCCTCTCTCCTCATTTAAAAAGAGCTTCCAATGACCACCTCCCTCCAGGAAGTTAATGGTTAAATGAGTCACGGTGAGGACTTTTACATCCCGACAACCCCTGAGTCCAAAACTCCCTTGAGAATATCTGTCACAGACTAAACTTTCTCCCCTTTACACCCAAAGAGTTGCTTTTTTCTGAATATTTGGATTAAAACCTACCTCCCTGAATCGTCCCATAATCGACCCAGAATGTGGTCCACGGGTCAGAGCACTGGCTGGGACTCAAGAGACCTGGGTTCTAGCCCTAACCCTGCCACTGGTCTGCTGGGTCATCGAACTGCTTGCTTCCTCAGTTTCCTCCAAATATCATGAAGCTAGACGGCAGCTAGACAGTCACCCTGGTCATGCCCTGGGGGTTCAGAAAATTCATGACTAAACCACTGGGACAGGCATGCTTTCTTCTTCAGTGACTTCCAGAAAAGGAGACGCCATGGTCTCCTTTGATAGCCCATCACTGTGTTTTACCACCTGATATTCCAAGAATCACAACCCCATACACTGAATAAGTGCTTACAGTGTGTGCAGAGCAGTAATAATAATAATAATGAAAGTATTTGGTAAGTGCTTACTACGTGCAAAGCACTATTCTAAGAGCTGGGGAGGTTACCAGGTGATTAGGTTGTCCCATGGGGGGCTCACAGTTTAAATTCCCACTTTACAGATGAGGTAACTGAGGCACCGAGCAGTTAAGTGACTTGCCCAAAGTCACAAGCTGACAATGGGTGAAGCTGGGATTTGAACCCATGACCTCTGACTCCAAAGCCTGTGCTCTTTCCACTGAGCCACACTGCTTCTACAAACTGGGGAAAGGATATGATAATTCATTTAGACAGGAGTCCCAGCCTACATTCTAAATGGGGAGGACACACTCAGAGAGAAAAGTAAACAAGATAATCACCCAAATTCAGCAATTCAAAAGTAACAAAAAATGAAAGCTAGTTCATTATTGAGGAAAAAATGTGGCCTAGTGGGCAAAGCACAGGCCTGGGAGCCAGAAGGACCTGGGTTCTAATACTGGCTCCACCACTTGTCTGCTGCGTGACCTTGGACAAGTCACGTCACTTCTCTGTGCCCGTTGCCTCATCTTTAAAACGGGGATTAAGCCTGTGGGCCCCATGTGGGACACAGACTGTGTCCAACCAGATTTGCTTGTATCTACCTCAGCAATTTGGACAATGCCTGGCATGTGAGTGCTTAACAAATACCATAAAAAAAATTGCGGGAGGAGATGGCCCTTCTCCTCCTCTGTGGAGTCCTTTGTTACTACAGATATGGTCATCACTGTATAACCTGACACAACCTCTCCAGAGTGCCCACAGTTGCTATTATTATTCTTATTGTTGTTAATAATAAGATTTGTTAAGCGCTTACTATGTGCCAAGCACTGTTCCCCCTCTCCATCCCCCCCTTCTTACCTCCTTCCCTTCCCCACAGGACCTGTATATATGTATATATGTTTGTACATATTTATTACTCTATTTATTTTATTTGTACATATCTATTCTATTTATTTTATTTTGTTAGTATGTTTGGTTTTGTTCTCTGTCTCCCCCTTTTAGACTGTGAGCCCACTGTTGGGTAGGGACTGTCTCTATATGTTGCCAATTTGTACTTCCCAAGTGCTTAGTACAGTGCTCTGCACATAGTAAGCGCTCAATAAATACGATTGATGATGATGATGTTCTATATACTGAGATAGATACAAGATTATCAGTTTGGATACCATCCCTGTCCCACATGGGACTCACAGTCTAAGTAGGCAGGGGTAAGATTTAATCCTTATTTTTGAGGAAATTGAGGCCCAGAGAAGTAAAGTGACTTGGTCACACAGCAGAAAAATGGTGAAGCTGGGATTAGAACCCAGATTCTCTGACATCCAGGCCTGTGTTATTTCCACTACACCCTGCCTGTTTCTCTGTTGTTCTGTTGCTGTTGATCATTAGGTCACTTTTCCTGGAGGCTTGTGCCTTCCCTCCACCCTGATGGGGCTTCCCTCTCACGGTGTTGGCAATAGGATTGTCGGGGAGAGGGGATGGGAAAGGGTGGAGGGATGGTCCGGGCCACCTGTGGACCCCAGAGGGGAGGGAGCGCAATGGGACCACTGAGAAGCTCTTCCTTATTTCCCATCCAAATCCCTCCTGGTTTTATTTTAAATTATTTCTTCTCATTTGGCCCTCAGTGGAGACAGTAGATGAGAGCTGAACGTTCAGAATCCCCTTCCCATCCCCCTGCCTCCGGCCTTTACTTTTCAAGCTAGGAAAGCCCTCTCCAGTTTCTGCACATTCTTTCTGATGTGAGGGAGCCGAAAGGAGACACACTACTTTAATAAGGGTAGAGCTGGGGGGGGGGGAAGAAATGAACATGGAAATGAGAAAAATAATCTCTCTCCCAGTGGTGCTGGGAAGACAGATGAGCTAGCGGATGACAAAGTTCTTCGGAAAAATCAAAACATGAAAAAAGCATGGAATATTATTACTCTGTTCTGGTGATGAGGGGTTTTACCTTCGAACATACGTTGCTAGATTCTGCCGAAAGAACAGGTCTGTTTTCTTTTCACTCTAGGACGGCCAACCCCATCAGATAAGGGTGAACGTCAAACTTTCACTCTGCTCTGCCTTTCTCAGAGTAGCCACGTTAAGTGCCTCAACATTTGATGTTGAATATATCCACCTGACTCGGCTCTTCCATCACAATTTCCTAAACTAAATAAAACAGGCAAAAGGAGAAGCTAATATCGTCACCCACCTGATTTTATTAGTCCTGGACGACTGTGGCTCAAGTAACAATCATATTTATAATAATAGTAACGATAATTACGGTATTTGTTCAGAACTTACTATGTGCCACACACTGTTCTAAGTGCTGGGGTAGACACAAGGTCATCTGGTTGTCCCATGTGGGGCTCACAGTCTTCATCCCCATTTTACAGATGAGATAACTGAGGCACAGAGAAGTTAAGTGGTTTGCCCAAGGTCATACGGCAGACAAGCGGCAGAGCCGGGATTAGAACGCAAATCCTCTGATTCCTAAGCCCGTGCTCTTGCCACTAGGCCACACTGCTTCTCATTGACCTCTTCTTATTGAGCACTTACCGTGTGCAGAGTACTGTACTAAGCACTTGGGAGAGTACAATACAACAGAGTTAGAAGGCATATTCCCTACACAATGAGCTTACAGTCTACAGGGGGAGAGAGACATTAATATGAATACATATAAATGAATAAATAAATGAAGTAAAACAAATAAATGAGAGGCAGCATGGCCTAGTGGAAAAAGCCTGGGCCTAGGATTCAGAGGACCTGAGTTCTAATCCCATCTCTGCCAGTTGCCTCCTGTGTGACCACTGACAGGTTACTTCACTTTTCTGGGCCTCAGTTTCCTCAACTGTAAAATGGGAATTCCATATACAGACTGTGAGCTCCACGTGGAACAGGGACCATGTCTAATCTGATTCCCTTTGTACCTACCCCAGGGCTTAGAGAACAATGCTTGACACATAAGAAGTGCTTAATAAATGCCACTGAAATAAATAAAAATATATTACGGATATGTACATAAGTGTTGTGGGGCTGAGGGAGGGGCAAATAAAGGGTACACATCCAAGTGCAAGGGCAATGCAGAATAATCATAATAATAATAATGATGGCATTTATTAAGCACTTACTATGTGCAAAGCACTGTTCTAAGGGCTGGGGAGGTTACAAGGAGATCAGGTTGTCCCACGGGGGGCTCACAGTCTTAATCCCCATTTTACAGATGAGGGAACTGAGGCCCAGAGAAGTTAAGTGACTTGCCCAAAGTCACACAGCTGACAACTGGCAGAGCCAGGATTCGAACCCCTGACCCCTGACTCCAAAGCCCGTGTTCTTTCCACTGAGCCATGCTGCTTCAGAATGGAAGAGAAAGGAAGTGTGATCTAGTCAGTAGCTCCATCATCTAACTGCTGCAACGGGCACAAAGGACGTGTCTCAAGAATCAGGGATGCTTCATCTCTTGTGATGAGATATTAACAGATGGAAAACATTTTGCATGTATTAGCCATGCAAACTACCTCCAGCCCCAAGGCCTAGGGCCTGAAGAAAATTAGTCCAGACCTGAAAGAGTGAGTGGCTTGGGAGCAGATATGAATTTTAGTAAAATCCCGAGAGCACACAGTTTTATGTCTTCATGCAACTTGCCGTCATCAGGGATATGACCACTTGGATGCCGGTAAATGGGAGATGGGTTAGGGGACATTTTGAAGCTGAGGTATTTTGAGGACCAATTTGCAAGGCTAATTTCCTAGATCTTTTCTCTTAAAACAGGCCGAGCCTTTTGCAGGCATTTTTCGTATGGAAAATTTCCATTTTGGCTCCAAACCTGCACAAGGCAAAGCTATTGTTAGACTCAAAGCTATTAGTGGAGGCTGCAATGTGCCAACAGGATGAACATCTTGTGAAGACATATGCCAATCCTAAAACAATGATCATAATAATAATGATGCTTATAAAGGGCATACATTGGGCCAAACACTATGCTAAGCACTGGGGTAGATAAAATAAAGTCAAATCAGACACTGTCCCTGCCCTACATGGGGCTTAAAATCTAAGAGGAAGGGAGAACAAATAGTTTATCCCAATTTTACAAATGAGGAAACTGAGGCACAGAGAAGTTAAATGACTTCCCCAAGGTACCTCAGCAGGCAAGGGGTGAAACTGAGACTTAAAGATGAGTCTTCAGACACCCAGTTCTGTGTTCTTTCTACTAGGCAACACTGAACCTTGACCCCACCTCCCCTTCTAGTTATGGCCCTATCTCCCTCCTACCCTTCCTTTCCAAACTCCTAGAACTAGTCGTCTACACTCGCTGCCTCGAATTCCTCAATGCCAACTCTCTCCTTGACCCCCTCCAATCTGGCTTCCGTCCCCTACACTCCACTGAAACTGCCCTCTCAAAGGTCACCAATGACCTCCTTCTTGCCAAATCCAATGGCTCCTACTCTATCCTAATCCTCCTCGAACTCTCAGCTGCCTTCGACACTGTGGATCACCCCCTTTTCCTCAACAGGCTATCCAACCTTGGCTTCATAGACTCCGTCCTCTCCTGGTTCTCCTCATCTCTCTGGCGGTTCATTCTCAGTCTCCTTCGCGGCCTCCTCCTCCCATCCCCTTACTGTAGGGGTTCCTCAAGGATCAGTTCTTTGTCCCCTTCTGTTCTCTATCTACACTCACTCCCTTGGTGAACTCATTCGCTCCCACGGCTTAAACTATCATCTCTATGCTGATGACACCCAAATCTACATCTCTGCCCCTGCTCTCTCTCCCTCCCTCCTGGCTCGTGTCTCCTCCTGCCTTCAGGATATCTCCATCTGAATGTCTGCCCGCCATCTAAAACTCAATATGTTCAAGACTGAACTCCTTATCTTCCCTCCCAAACCCTGTCCTCTCCCTGACTTCCCCGTCACTGTAGACAGCACTACCATCCATCCCGTCTCACAAGCCCGCAACCTTGGTGTCATCCTCGACTCCGCTCTCTCACTCACCCCATGCATCCAATCAATCACCAAACCTGCCAGTCTCACCTCCACAACATCGCCAAGATCCACCCTTTCCTCTCCATCCAAGCTGCTATCTTGCTGGTTCAATCTCTCATCCTATCCTGACTGGATTACTGCATCAGCCTCCTCTCTGCTCTCCCATCCTCTGGATTACTGCATCAACCTCCTCTCTGATCTCCTATCCTCCTGTCTCTCTCCACTTCAGTCTATACTTCACTCAGCTGCCTGGATCATCTTTGTACAGAAACGCTCTGGGCATGCTACTCCCCTCCTCAAAAATCTCCAGTGGCTGCCTGTCAACCTACGAATCAAGCAAAAACTCCTCACTCTTGGCTTCAAAGCTCCCCATTCATTCATTCATTCATTCAATCGTATTTATTGAGCGCTGTGTGCAAAGCACTGTACTAAGAGCTTGGGAAGTACAAGTCGGCAACATATAGAGACGGTCCCTACTCAACAACGGGCTCATAGTCTAGAAGGGGGAGACAGACAACAAAACAAAACATGTAGACAGGTGTCAAAATCATCGGACAAATAGAATTAAAGAATTAAAGCAGCCACAGGATAATCGGATTGCCTGGTCAGGAGTCTCGGAACAAAGTGGGGAGGAGGGGCAACCAGTCTGCAGCCAAACTAAAATCTGATCACATGAGTCCTTGGCCAGGGCTTCCACGCTGCCGTTGGGGGTGAATCCGGGTGGGCCTGCACCTGGGAGCCAGAAGGACCTGGGTTCTAATCCATCACCTCGCCCCCTCCTACCTCACCTCCCTTCTCTCCTACTACAGCCCAGCCTGCACCCTCCGCTCCTCTGCCGCTAACCCCCTCATTGTGCTGCCTCATTCTTGCCTGTCCCACCGTCAACCCCCAGCCCACGTCCTTCCCCTGGCCTGGAATACCCTCCCTCCACACATCCGCCAGGCTAGCTCTCTTCCTCCCTTCAAAGCCCTACTGAGAGCTCACCTTCTCCAGAGGCCTTCCCAGACTGAGCAACCTTTTTCCTCTCCTCCATCCCCCCCCACCACCTCCTTCCGCTCCCCACAGCACTTGTATATATTTGTACAGATTTATTACACTATTTATTTTACTTGTACATATTTACTCTTCTATTATTTTGTTAATGATGTGCATATAGCTACAATTCTATTTGTTCTGACGATTTTGACACCTGTCTACATATTTTGTTTTGTTGTCTGTCTCCTGCTTCTAGACTGTGAGCCCATTGCTGGGTAGGGACCATCTCTATATGTTGCCGACTTGCATTTCCCAAGCGCTTAGTACAGTGCTCTGCACACAGTAAGCACTCAATAAATACGATTGAATGAATGAATGAACCTGCCCTGGGGTTCATTTACCTGACTAATAACAGTAAGCCCATTGTGGGCAGGGAATGTGTCTGTATATTATTCTACTGTACTCTCCCAAGTGCTTAGTACAGAGAAAGTGCTCAATAAATATGATTGATTGATTGATTCCAAGGGGTTTCACCCTCCCACCCGCATTTTGTCCTAATGTAAAGAATAGTCCTAATGTAAACAGTCCAGCTTTCGGGGTAAACCATGTAGCACTAATGCCAAGTGACTTGGCCAGATCTTTCAATTTATGGCAGTGCTGCCTCTACTAGCTTGAAAGCTATAAAAATATGGCTGTCAGTTAATAAAAAGTAATAATATGGCAGTGTTTGTTGAGTGTTTACTATGTACTAAGTGCTGGGATAGAATACAAGAAAATCAGGTTGGACATAGTTCCTGCCCCTCACTGGGCTCATAGACTAAATAAAAATAAAAAATGATGGTATTTGTTAAGTGCTTACTATGTGCCAGGCACTGTACAAGTGCTAGGGTTGGATACAAGCAAATCGAGTTGGATGCGGTCCCTGTCCCTCATGAAGCTCACAGTCTCAATCCCCAATTGACAGTTGAGGTAACTGAGATCCAGAGAAGTGAAGTGACTTGCCTATGGTCACACAGCTGATAAGTGGCAGAGCCAGGATTAGATCTCATGACCTGCTGATTCCCAGCCCTGTGCTCTATCTACCACGCCAAGCTGCTTCTCTAAAAATAGGAGGGTGGACAGTTATTTAATCTTCACATTTATCTGATGGGGAAACCAAGGCCTTGAGAAGTTAAGTGATTTGCCTAAGGACACACAGCAGCAGACAAGTGGTGGAGACAGAATTAGAATTCAGGCCCGTAACTGTTTCCACTAGGCCTAACTGCTGTAGTGGGAGACGGGCCAACTCTGAAGTGCAGGAACCTTTCTCTTCTCTTTAGAGAAGCAGCGTGGCTGAACAGAAGGAGCACGGGCTTGGTAGTCAGAGGACACGGGTTCTAATCCCAGCTCCACCACTGTGTGACTTTGTGCTGTTTGACTTTGGGCAAGCCACTTAACTTCTCTGTGCCTCAGTTACCTCTTCTGCAAAATGGGCATTAAGACCGTGAACCCCATGTGGGACAACCTGATGACCTTATACCTACCCCAGTGCTTGGAACAGTGCTTGGCACATAGTAAGGGCTTAACAAGTACCATTATTATTATTATTATTATTATTATTCTCCTCTACAATAGTGCAACCTGCAGCCCGATGGATTCCCCAAGGGGCGGTGGTTGGGGTTGGGGGCCCTGGTGGCCCAGTCCATGCTCCTTAACTTCCCCAGCACAAGCACAGAGGCCTGGGGAAGTGAGGTGACCATGTGAGGGTTGGGCTCTGCGCTGACCTCCAGCCCCTTGCTGAGCTGTCTGGACATCGGAGCCACCCCGATGAAGTAATTCTGACCTGTTCTAATTCAAATTCTGGGCAACAGATAGCATCAAGAATAAGTACCCCTAAAGCTTTCTATCCTCTCCTATGAATCGACACCTTATCAAGGCAGGAGAGTTTGCATACGCTGATGAAGTTTAAAGCTATTCCATATAGGGCTACCCATAATGGAAAGGCTCAAGCTGAGGCATTGGACAAAATTGATTCACCTGTGCTGGGCAGCGGCAGCACGGGAAAGAGTCAAAGGCGGATAATCAAGGGATCAAAATGTTGATCAAAGACAACGGCCGAGATTCAAGTTTTTACTGCGTGGAAGGAGGCAACCGTAAACCACTTCTATACCTTTACTAAGAAAACGCAATACACCAGAATGATTTTATGACAGAAGATGAGGTGTTACGAAGACGGTGTGTCCATGGGATGGAAATGATTTGATGGCATTTGAAGTAGAAGAAAGCTTCCTATTGGCTGCAAAGGAGGTGGAGCTGGAAGGGATGGAGAATGGGATTAAAATGGCCTGCTGAATTAGTCCTCAAATGGCATTTGTTCCTGTGTGGCTGGCAGCTCCCAGGCAACCTCGGGAAAGGAGGTTCAGGTGAGAATGGATTCCCTCTCCACGGGGCCTGAACAAAACGCTTGCTCCATCTTACAGTCTATATACAGCAACTTCAGAACTCAGAATGTGATACCTCATTTAACTGAAACAAATTCTAGCATTTGAAATTACAGTCCCCTCGACTGTAAACTCACTGTGGGCAGGGAATGTGTCTGTTATATTGTTGTGCTGTATTCTCCCATGTGCTTAGTTCAGTTCTCTGTGCACAATAAGTGCTCAATAAATATGATTGATATGGGAGGAAAAATCCGATTTGACAAAGCCTACCCCGGGATCCCTTGCCAAAAGCTGGAGCAAAAGATCTTGAAATTTTTGGAAAAGTAACTCTCACTTTGACCTCTCCAAACCAGGCTCCGGATTCTGAATAAAACCAAAACTGTGCCTCTGCGCTGTGGCTTCCCATTCCTGGGGCCATCTCTCCAACCACCCTGAAAGGCTGACCTACTTTCAAACTTCAACTTGGTAGTTCGGAAGCCACTCGGTATCTCGGGCCTCTCATCACTGGACGATTGGGCTTTGGAGGCAAAAATGTCTCACAGCAAAAAAGGATTTGGGGAGCGAAAACAAAGGCTTGGTACAGTTTTTTTAAGAACTGAGAAAGCTGAAGTTGACCCATTTTAAGAAAATGTTCTTCAGAGAAATCTGAGCTAGAAACATCTTGGATTATAGATACTTGGCTCTTCTGAAGGAAGAGAAATTGAGCTTGAATGGAAAAAAACCTTTCTAGGCTGTGGTTTCTGAAAGACAACATGATTGTGTCTTACAGAGCAATCAGAATCGCAACAATTCTAGCTTCTCAGGTGAATGAGTTTGTGTGACTGTACAAATGATGATAGGGATGATGTCATTCCAACAACAAAAAGGGGCCCAGAGAATTTCACTGTTGCCTGCTTTAATCCATAGGCGCCAGGAAGCCCACAGCTGAACCAGATTTAC
Organism: Tachyglossus aculeatus; assembly: GCF_015852505.1. Classification (NCBI taxonomy): domain Eukaryota; kingdom Metazoa; phylum Chordata; class Mammalia; order Monotremata; family Tachyglossidae; genus Tachyglossus; species Tachyglossus aculeatus. The sequence continues at coordinate 20,296,008 of NC_052086.1, read as the reverse complement.
TTTTCTTTCCCACAGTAACTTGCCTTTAGGAGTGTTAAATAAATATTATTTGACATGGGGACAGAGAGTTAATTCGCTATGCTATAGGGATACAGCAATACCTGAGGAAAAAAAATGCTTGTTGTCCCCTTCTTATTTTAGGCCTCTCTATGCACATTTTCTGTGACATTTATCTCTACTCATTCCAGGTCAGTCTAGCCCGCTGAGTCCCTTGACTTTCAGGGTCAAAGAACGTTTTATGTGTAAGTGACCAGACTTTTCTGGGATCCATGTAGGGTCAAGAGTGTGACCCCTAGGGCAGGGGCTCAAAAGCAGGGGAATGAGAGAGAAAGGGGAGGAGACTGAGAGGGGGACAGAATAGAGGGAGAGGCAGAGGGGAAAGAGGGTAAGAGAGGGTGAGGGGATAAAAAAAAGAAGAGGAAAGGAGAGAGGATAATGGCGGTGAGAAAGACAGAGCTGGGAGAGGAGAGAGGGAAAAAAAACCTGAGGGAGAAGAGCTGTTTTGCTCTTCCTATGCCACCACCATCTCTTCTGCAAGGGACTGAGGGTGAGGGAAGGGGCATCAGCTCTCTTTCTCCCTTCAAGAGGGTAGCTCTCTTCCTCCCTTTAAGGCCCTACTGAGAGGTCACCTCCTCCAGAAGGCCTTCCCAGACTGAGCCCCTTCCCCTCATCTCCCTCTCCATCCCCCACATCTTACCTCCTTCCCTTCCCCACAGCACCTGTATATATGTAAATATTTTTGTACATATTTATTACTCTATTTATTTATTTTACTTGTACATATCTATTCTACTTATTTTATTTTGTTAGTATGTTTGGTTTGTTCTCTGTCTCCTCCTTCTAGACTGTGAGCCCACTGTTGGGTAGGGACTGTCTCTATTTGTTGCCAACTTGTACTTCCCAAGCGCTTAGTACAGTGCTCTGCACACAGTAAGCGCTCAATAAATACGATTGATTGATTGATTGATTGATTGATCAGGACACTAAGTAGTTGATGCCACCACCCCTGAGGTAGGAGGCAGTCCCAGGTGAGAGGTGAGGCCACCATGGCCGAATGATGGCTGCCCTTCCAAGACACCATGGGTGGATGATGGGTTTCTGGCGGTGCCAGAATTGGCCATCAATGGTCTGGATGGGCCAATTCAGTCATGGGGTCAATGGTGGCAGTGGTGGCAGGTGCAGCGGTCCCGTGCTGAAGAGGACACTGGGGTGGAATCACCTCTTACTCCCATCATCCTCTTTGCTACTGACGATAATCAATTCCTACTGGGTCCTAATAATAAGAGTAATAATGAAAATCATGGTATTTGTTAAGTGCTTACTAAGTACCAAGCATTGTACTAAGCACTGGGGTGGATACAAGCAAATTGGGTTGGACGCGGTCCCTGTCCTATGTGGGGCTCACAGTTTCAATTCCCATTATACAGATGAGGTTGTTAGTATGTTTGGTTTTGTTCCCTGTTCTCTGTCTCCCCCTTTTAGACTGTGAGCCCACTATTGGGTAGGGACTATCTCTATATGTTGCCAACTTGTACTTCCCAAGCGCTTAGTACAGTGCTCTGCACACAGTAAGTGCTCAATAAATATGATTGATGATGATGATGATGAGGTAACAGGCATAGAGAAGTGAAATGACTTGCCCCAAGTCACACAGCAGTCATGCGGCACAGCCGGGATTAGAATCCCAGGGCTTTGCTCTATCCACTATGCCATGTTCTGCCCTGGGCCTCCCGGCTGATGGGACAGCTTTCCAAAAGAAGGACCACCTTATTTTGTACCTGGCATCTGCCTGTTCTGTTCTGTCAAGGCCCCTTCCTTCTTGATTTTGGGATACGTTTTCCTCTTTAGGACATCCCATGAGAGCCCTTTTAATGTGCTTGTCCCCCATGTCCCTTCTCTCCAGACCGCTAATGTCCAGGCTCAGACCTAGGGTGCCGAGCAAACAGCTGCTTCCACTAAATAAAATTTTCCACCCGCTGAAAGCTAAGCTTCCTCTTTCTGAACTGCCCTTCTGCTGTGTACATGTACAAAAGTCCAAAATTGGATTTTTTCTTTTATGAGCTCCCACTAAGAGCATGACCTATGCGCTGGGGCTGTAATGGAGAGCAGAGGTAAAAAGCAAAAAGGGAATCTTTCTAATTATAAAGCCTTCATTGGCCTCTGTCTAGATTTCAGATTCTTCAGGCAAGGAAACTAAGGGGGCTTTGAACTGCCATGCGATTTATCCAGGTTTTGAAGGTCTAGCCCAGAGGTTACAAGCCACCAGTCCCTCTCGCATCAAACTGCAGATCACAAGATCAGGCCTCAGTTCTCTGTTTTTATTACCAAGGACAAAGGGTAGATTTCACATCCTCTCAGGCTATCTGGCAGACTCTTTAATGACTCCAAATCTGCAGTTTGGAGGCCAAAACTTTTTAAATGCCCTGTGCTAGCCGTTTTCACTCAACTTCTGTGCCTCCATTACAGAGGGAAGCAGTGTGGTCTAGTGGAAAGAGCACATGCCTAGGAGTCAGAGTACATGGGTTCTAAACCCAGCTCTGCCAGTTGTCTACTTTGGGACCGTGGGCAAGTCACAACTTCTGTGTGCCTCAGTTTCTTCAACTGTAAAATGGGATTCAATTTAGTAGTCCTCTGGTCTACTAAAACCATGAGTCCCTTGTGGGACACGGACCATGTCCAATCATCTTATATCTACCCCAAAGCTTAGAACAATGCTTGACATAAAGTAAGAACTTAATAAATATCATAATAAATAAATATGGTTTACAACAATAGTGTTATTTTGGCCCTGAGTGATGAATCATTCTTTCCATCATCATCCGTACCAATTTAAGCCTTTTTGCTCCTCTGTTAAAAAACAACAAGCATCTTATAGGCCACTGAGGAATACGAGAAACTTAACATCTCTTAAGGTTAGAGGAGAATCTTGCAGAACTCTCATCAAAATTAAGTGTCCACTAGATGCAGAACACTGTACTAAGTGTTTGCAGGGCCCACATCCAGGAAGTACAATTTAATATGGGAGGCAAGTGGACATAAATTGCCAAACATCCAATAGGCAAAACAGTGGGGGAAAAGATACCCACCCTGAAACCCAAAGAAAATACAGAGAGACAGCTCCGGGTGCGAAGGGGCTGATGGGGTGCCATGATCAGGAAAAAGGGAAATTTTTTTAGGAGGGGGTGGGGTTTGGTGGATCAGCAGCAGGAGGGAGTTCTATCCCAGTTGGGGAGAGGCACCAGTAGTCAACTGGAGAAAGGACAGGACTGAGTCTTATGGCTTTGAGATACAACTGATATCGATCCCTTGAAATGGTGAAAAGTGAAAAAGCCCAAGCAAGGCTATGGACAGGTGAATCAGCAGGGGTAATGTGTCTTAGAGTGGGAATGCTCAAACAGCCTTCACTCCAAATAGCTAAATGCAGACACACACCCCGCCACCCCTCCCAACATACACACACTTACTTTTTTTAAAATGGTATTTGTTAAGTGCTTACTATGTGCCAGGCACTGCTCTAAGCCCTGGGGTAGATGCCAGATAAGTAGATAGAGGTTGGGCACAGTCCCTGTCCCACATGAAGCTCACAATCTTAATCCCCATTTTACAAATGAGGTAACTGAGGCCCAGAGAAGTGAAGTGATTTGCCCTAGGTCACACAGCAGACAAATGACAGAGCCAGGATTAGGTCCTTCTAACTCCCAGGCCTGTGCTCTATCCACTAGGCCACACTGCTTCTCTTCTCCTGGAGGCACAGGAGGATGTCAGCACTCTCTTATGAGAGATTTGGAATTACTACTGATGGGAGGGAGGCTTTGGCAGTTAAACAACAAACCCATGTCGGCTCCCCTTGGGCAGGGAATTCATTCATTCATTCATTCATTCATTCAATCATATTTATTGAGCGCTTACTGTGTGCAGAGCACTGTACTAATCGCTTGGGAAGTACAAGTTAGCAACATATAGAGACAGTCCCTACCCGACAGCGGGCTCACAGTCTAGAAGGGGGAGACAGACAGCAAAACAAAACATATTAACAAAATAAAATTAATAGAATAAATATGTACAAGTAAAATAGAGTAATAAATACGTACAAACATATATACATATATACAGGTGCTGTGGGGAGGGGAAGGAGGTAAGGCGGGGGGGATGAGGAGGGGGGGAGGGGGAGAGGAAGGAGGGTGCTCAGTCTGGGAATAATAATGATGGTATTTGTTAAGTGCTTACTATGTGCAAAGCACTGTTCTAAGCTCTGGGGTAGATACAAGGTAATCAGTTGTCCCATGTGGGACTGACAGCCTTAATCCCCATTTTAAAGATGAGGTAACTGAGGCACAGAGAAGTTCAGTGATTTGCCCAAAGTCACAGCTGATAAGTGGCGGAGCCGGGATTAGAATCCATGACCTCTGACTCCCAAGCCCGGGCTCTTTCCACTAAACCATGCTGCTTCTCCTATGTGCCTACCAACTCTGTAGTACCGAATTTTCCTAAGTGCTTAGTACAGTGATCTGCACACAGTCAGCACTCAATAAATATGATTGATCGATTGATTGATTGATTGAAGGAGCATGACAAAGCGCTGCTGTTTATATACCACGGTCTGTTCCCCTTAATGTCAATTCACCGGCATTTTACAAAAACCCAGGCCTTCATGGGCACTTGCAGCTTTTATAAAACAATTCCTTATAAATGTAGATTGCAAACTCTTTTCATAATTTCGCAGATACGAAGAGTAATAATGGCTAGTTGCATTACTCAGAGAATCAAGCTGGTTGATAACTTCACTACTTCACTAAAGACTTAAGGGAAAATGGCTTTTAATGCTTTGGACACTGAAAAATTTCCACACTCAGATGATTTTTAAGAGCTGTGAGAAAGTGAGAAGCACAGTTGCATGCATTCTATTTCTCGCTGGATTTTTGAAAATGTCAGTGAGTGCATCTTTATATTAAAAGTGGACCTGGCATTGGTGCCATTTCAGATTTGGAAGATTTCCAGATATCTAACAACTGGAAACTCAAGGGAAGGAGCTGTAATTTTGAAATTGCATTTCGCTGCCCACCATGTACTACCAGGCTTTCATTCGATTCAGTCAAAACACAATTATCCAGAATGCAAGCAACAAGCCCAATCTAGATATGAGGCTATTTTTGACGACTGAGTTTTTTCACCTTATACTTCTCATTCTGATTTTCTTTTTAATATAGCATCCAGATATTCACGGGCTCTCTGCATGTCCTGGGACAAACACAGACGACAAGGATGGCAGGCAGGTGGAGTTCAAGGGATTTTCTCAAGGACAGAAACCAGGGCTGAACATCCAAGCTGCAGAGATCTGAATTTTTCTCGGGCAGTCGTCCACACGGGGTCGAGGGCTGTAAAAAGACTTCGGGAAAACGTAGTCTCTGTCTCCAAGAGGCTGCCAATCCAAAAACAGCCAAACAAGGCTGCACTATTAACTTGGATTTTTAGATGTAGAAGACCGAGTCTTCGCCAGATTCAGAAATGCAAGTGCCGGGACAGTGATTGGGGTCAGATGGGGACGGGGTGGAAGCCATCAAGACAAAGTCCGCAAATGAATATTACAAGAATATTTAGGAAGCCATTTACTTTATCTGAAGATGCAGAGTTGTCTATCAGATAGTCCATTTTATCACTGATCTCTGTGGCAGAGTACAAATTCCAACTTTGTTTTTCAATCTATATTTATATTGTCACTTTACACTTACAAAATCTGGTGTTCTCCTGATTTTTACATAGATTTTTAACTAGTAACAAATTTTAATTTAGCAGGTTAGAGTCCTGAGTTATTATCAATTTTGGATATCCCTCCGGGAAGAATATTGGTAACTAAATTTTCCAGGTTATTGTTCTTCAGAGAGGAACGACTTAAGCGAAAGGATGCAATAGTGAGGACGTTAATAAAACCGTGAAGGAAGAAGGCCCTCGGATAAGCAGGGAGAGTCCCAAACAACTGCAGCTGAGCTGCTGAGATATTCATTCACACAGCAGAAAGTATTTTTGGACCATTTAAGGACATTATTCTCTATTACCTAGATCTACAAATCCACAGGGAATATTAAAATGAATTATCTGAGAGATTTATGGAGTTTAGCAAATACAATTTTAAAATTATGTGTCAGTCTGAAAATAGCCTGGCATCACTTTGACTCACCCCAGCCTCTAATACTTATGTAAATATTCTTGTACTCTACTATTTCCCCTATTTCTAATGAATTTTAATATCTGTCTCTCTCTGTAGACTGTACGCTGCTTGTGGGCAGCTCTGTTGTACTGTTGTACAATCTTTTAGTAATCTTTTAGTAATCTTTTAGACTGTGAGCCCACTGTTGGGTAGGGACTGTCTCTATATGTTGCCAATTTGTACTTCCCAAGCGCTTAGTACAGTGCTCTGCACATAGTAAGCGCCCAATAAATACGATTGATGTTGTGTTGTCCTGTGTGCCTTGCACACAGTAAGTCCTCAAACAATACTATTGATGGATTGATTGACTGATTGATTATGGTCACCTACAATCTGTTTCCCCGCTTTCAACCCAAGACCGAGAAGTCAAATCACTCATGGGAAAACCTCATCAGCTTGTTTCCTCTTTTCCTCATTCCAAAGTATGATCCCTGCCTGGAACAAAGGGAGCAAAGGATAATCTTGGAGCCTTGTTAGTCTGCATTTCATTGGATGTCCTCTAATGGCTCCAGTTCTATGATTCTGGAGCACAAAGTTGTGCGTCACCACATTTTCCCGATGTCACTCTGCATTTAGACACTGTTCTCAGCACTGCTAAACCCAAGAGACCAGTAAATTTAAAGGTTTTACCTAATGGATACAGCACAGGCCTGGAGTCAGAAGGACCTGGGTTCTAATCCCGGCTCCGCTACTTGTCTGCTGTGTGACCTTGGGCAAGCCAGTTTACTTCTCTGTGCCTCAGTTCCTACATTTGTTTAATGGGGGTTAAGACTGTGAGCCCAATGTGGGACAGGGACTGTGTCCAACCTGATTAGCTTGTATCTACCCCAGTGCTTAGGGCAGTGCCTGGCACATAGCACTCAACAAATATAATATATATATATATAGATGTATAGATGTATGTACATATATGTATATGCATGTATGTGTGTGTGTATATATATATATAAGTAATCCCAAAGCACTAAGTATAGTACCCTGCACCTGGCATGTACTCGATGATAATAGAAATAACTATAATTGTGGTATCTGTTAAGCGCTTCCTGCGTGCCAGCCACTGTACTAAGCGCTTGGGTGGATACAAGCAAATCAGGCTGGACATGGTCCCTGCCCCACATAGGGCTCACAGTCTCATTCCCCATTTTACAGATGAGGTAACTGAGGCCCAGAGAAGTAACTGACTTGCCCAAGGTCAGACAGCAGACAAGAGGAGGAGTCAGGATTAGAACCCAAGACTTTCTGATTCCCAGGCCCATGGTCTACCCACTACGCTATGCTGCTTCTCTAATGAGGCTTGTTCCAGTGCCTCGGCCCCTCCATCTGGCATGGAAGGACCAAGGGGGAAGAGTACTCATCCCTGCGTCTTCCGGGCTTCAATTCACCCCTGCCCCAAAGACCCGGGCAGTGGGAAAGATGTTGGTATTTTGGACCCCAGCACTATCACCAATTCTGCACTGGGACAAGGTCTCATTTGTTCTCGCCCTTTATTTCCATGCCCGGCAGTGGTCACTCACACCAAAGCAACACCTCTGGGTTGGCTTCCTGACCCCTAAGTTCAGAGAATAACAAGGACCTCTCTTAGAGAGATTGCAAGCCATAGGACTATGGGCCAGCAAACGATTAAAAAGATTTACAGTAATGTAAGTCATAAACTGCCACGACCGTGGCAAACAATGAGTAGAATCTAGGAGAGATTTGGCTTCTGAGAGTCATTCTGTTGCCAGCCTGGAGATTAATGCCCCTGAACAAAATCATGATAGTTATTAGATTATACATCTCAGCCTCGCTTCCCACCCCACGGCCCAATCCCTTGATTTTCACGGGCTCTCTGCATGTCCTCGGACAAACACAGACGACAAGGATGGCAGGCAGGTGGAGTTCAAGGGATTTTCTCAAGGACAGAAACCAGGGCTGAACATCCAAACTGCACAGATCTGAATTTTTCTCGGCAGTCGTCCACACAGGGTTGAGGGCTGTAAAAAGACTTAGGGAAAACGCAGGCTCTGTCTCCAAGAAGCTGCCAATCCAAAGACAGCCAACCAAGGCTGCACTATTAACTCGGATGTTTAGGTACAGAAGAACGAGTCTTCGCCAGATTCAGAAATGCTAGTGTCGGGACAGTGACTGGGATCAGATGGGAACGGGGTGGAAGCCATCAAGACAAAGTCCGCAAACGAAGCTGTGCTCCTCCCTACCATCGTCCCGTCCTTATTTTGGTACTCAGAGGATTTCAGGACAACATCGAGTTAGTGAGGACAGCAGATACTCTCAAATCCCAAATTTACACATACGTTTCCACCCACACCTGCAGGAGGGTAGACAGAATGGTAGCGCAGGAGTTTCTGTAAAGCACAAGAGCAGGCTATGCCTCTGAAGAGTCATTTCACCACCCACGGCTTTTTGCTTCCGGATTCCCTAAACTGTCAACGTTCGTTTTCCCTTCCCTTCCTGCCTGTTGCAAAAATATTCTCAGGGTTTTTCTCCTGTGGGATGGAAGAGTCTTTGCAGTGACATGCAGAGTTTCCTTTTTTAATCCTTCATGAATCCTTTGGATTTCATTCTTCTTATTTTTAAGCATCTCCCACTCCTCCTCCTTACCAGACTGCTGCTGACTTTCAGGAATAATTGGCTCAGAATCCCATCATCTCTTCCATTCATTAGCATTTACTGAGCACCCAATGTAGGCTGGGCACATACAGAAAGTGTAAGAGTCCCAGTCCCTGTCCTTGAGGAGCCTACGATTTAATACAAACCCTCAAGCATCTCATGTCTTGGGCTGTAAGGCCCATGTGGGACAGGGGCTATTTCCAATTTGATTACTTTGCATCTACCTCAGCAGCTTAGCACATTACTTAATATTGGTATTACGGTTATTAGCAGCATGGTCTAGTGGATAGAGCATATGCCTGGGAGTAAGAAGGTCATGGGTTCTAAACCCTGCTCTGCCACTTTACTGCTGTGTGGCCTTGGGCAAGTCACTTCACTTCTCTGGGCCTCAGTTACCTCATCTGTAAAATGGGGATTAAGACTGTGAGCCTTATAATAATAATAATAATAATAATGATGATGGCATTTGTTAAGCGCTTACTATGTGCAAAGCACTGTTCTAAGCGCTGACTGTATCCAATCCAATTACCTTGTATCTACCCCAGTGCTTAGAACAGTGCCTGGCACATAGTAAGCGCTCAACAAATACCATAGTTATTATTATGATTATTATTGATATAATCCTCACAATTTCTCACTCTCCCTATATTCTAAATTTCCTTGGAAATTTCGAGGCAGTTTTCCAGCACAAATGTCAAGGTGAGTGTTCTTCAATCTCTTTAAAAATTGCACATTTGGGCCTCCAGGTTTCACCTGATCTTCCCCTTGCACACCCAGTCTCCCCTCACAGGCACCCCTATTCCTTCTTTGTCCCTACAGGGTGGAGAAAAACTCATCAGACTCAGAGCTAAAGGAGCAGAGCCAGGTGAGACAAGACACTGTTGGAGCTGCTGCTTCTGCTACTGTTTCCACCTCAGATCACCCGAAGTTTGTGGCCCTGACAGAGCTGGGGGCTGCTTTTTCCTGTGTTCCTGGCAGAGACACAGATTCTAGGGACCAGGTAGAGGTAGCAGCAGAAGGAGTTTATTCTTCTCTACTGTGGCTACCCCAAGTTCTCATGACAACAGTGCTTGACACAGAGTAAGCGCTTAACAAATACAATGGTTATAGTAATGAAAACAATAATCAGAATTATAATCATCTCCTTGGGGAGCCCAGCAAGAAGCGGCTGCGGGTGGCACAAAGTGCTGCTGCTGCCACAGTGGTATTGTAAAGCGGCCCCCGGGGGAACCCTGCCTGTTGGTTTAAAACCTCTGGTCCAAGCTGCCTCTGCAGCTTGGGAGTCAGAAGGTCATGGGTTCTAATGCCAGCTCCCCCACTTGTCTGCTGTGTGGCCTTGGGCAAGTCACTTCGTTTCTCTGGGTCTCAGTTACCTCATGTGTAAAATAGGGATTGAGACTGTGAGCCACACGTGAGACAGGGACTGTGTCCAACCCGATTTGCTTGTATCCACCCCAGTGCTTAATGCAGTGCCTGGCATAGGAAAGCACTTAAATACCATCATCATTATTACTGTTATTATTAATCTGCAGGCCTAAGGCAAGGAGATGTCCACAGCCAGGGTTATTAGCACCTCACTAACTTCCATCAGGTAGAGATATTTTCCCATAGGATTTTCATTTGAATATTCCCTCGGTGGGTATCGAAAGGGCAAACCCCGGGAGTTATACCTGTGGAGGAATGGGAACAAGCCATCAGACAGCTCTTCCCAGAGAATTTAATCAACACCTTGGGACCTGTGCAAGAGCAGGTTAATTCAAAAGACCTTTGCTTCTTGAATGTAGATATTCGGAAAAATTTTATTTGACTGCATCTGTTTCTGTTGCACATGCCCTCTCCTCCTCATCCCGCTTGAAGTATCTTTTCTCCCTCCCCCTTAGACTGTGAACCCCTTGGGGAATAGAGACTTTGTCTGACCTCATGATAGTGCTTGGCACATAGTAAGCACTTACCAAAAAAAATTATTGATGTCAGGGTTCCCAAAGCAGGTCAGGGGCCTATCCAAACAGCAATGGGGAAGGGGATTATTATTCTAATGGCTTCATAGGGGTGCAGTAAAAGCAGAAAGCAGTAGGTTTGAGATCCTTTTGCATGTGGCTACAAGGATGGGAAGCAACTACATTCCTGTGTGCTAGATGCCTTGGAGAACCAAAGGAGAAATGGCCCCTACTCACTAACTACTAGTCTGATGGTTACCACCATTTAGTGTCGTTTTTTTCAGGAGACCTGTGGGACTATCGGAACAGCTTGTTCAAGAACAGCTCCTCAAATGGCCAGGAATTTAAGCATCACCACGATTTCCAGAGTTCTGAGCACATTGAAATCAGAGCCTAGATGGTGACCAAAGAGTGGCGGCTCTCCGGTCACTTTTGACAATTCTAGTCTGGCTGCCATTAGATTTTTCTCTTGCTCTCTTGGGCTGCCCCCAGAATGCGGTTTTACTACTTGATTCCATTCCAGCCCTCCCTCCCCCTAGCAACGAAGGAAACCACATGGCAAGCCAACCAACCAACAAACCAGCCTTCAGATGGATGGCCTCCTGAGAACGCTTTTCTGCTCAGATTCAGTTGCCACAGTTTGTAGCCACTTCAGTAACATCAATCACTCAATCAATGGTATTTATTGAGGGCTTACTGTGTGTAGAGCACTGTGTTAAGCGCTCGGGAGAGAGCGATATAACAGAGTTGGTAGAACATCACCAAAAGTCTTGCAGGCGATATTCGGAAGCGCCTGACCATATTAACGCCAACTTGGCAGAGTCTTGGTCTACTGCCAGTTCAAGACACTCCCCCTCTTAAGCCAAGGGACAAAAATGAGGAAATAGAGGGTACCGTGACACACACCTAGAAGCGAGAATGATCCAGAAGGTAGTCTCAGAGGAAGCAATACGTAAGCCACAAGAGAAATCCCAATTGTAAGAATTATTTTCCCGTCACTAGGTGTCTTCCAGATAAAATGCCTTCTTCTAACCACCTTAGTAAGAGGTGGAACCCATCGAGGGGGGAAACTGGCCCCCTGTGAGAAGAGAGTGTAAAATCAGAGGAATCCAGAAAACCAGGGAATTTCAAAGCTGACCAAATGGAGAGGGTGTGGCAAAGACTAAAACACTATAAACTGGCTCCCTTATGCCTAGCCCATCCTTCAGTTTCCAGATAAGCACTTTGGGTTTTGCTTTTGTCCAAGAATGTACTCCAGTGCTCAGGCTAAACTTGTCAGAACCACTGAACATTTGGGGAAGATAAATAAGAAGGAACGCAGCACATGATCCTGCTTTTGTGTGTGCCACCTAGGGCAAGAATAAAGATATCTGCTAAAGATCATGAGATCTGGGTCTCTGGACCATGCCACTTAACTATGCTTGCTTACTCCAAAAACGGGTAAGAAGGGAAAACACACAACCCTAAAAGCTTGACTAGGCTTCAACCTTTCTCCCTAGAGCTTAATTATGAGGATAAAATTATCGATTTAAAAAAAATATTTCTCTGTCAACAGCTACTGTATAGGGAAAGTAAGGGTGAAATGAGAGAAAGATAAGCTAAGATTCAGAGACACAAAACCGAGACAAAACAAAAAACCTAGTTTTAAATACACCTCCAGCTGTGTATGTGTTTCAGTACACGCACACACTCTTTTCCTTGAATAGACCTCAATGCAAAAGACACCCGTGAAAAAAATAGCCTCCGGCTGCCCTGTCCAGACAGATTTTGCTTCACCTGACACTCAGCCTGAAGCTAAGCCTGGATCGAAGACACAGGGAGCTTGAGCAAAGAGCGGCTCGGCACTTACGTTTATCATAGCATTGGAGGTGATCCGGAAGAGGGTGGCTCGCTCGTTCACAGCTTTGAGCTTCTCGCCACTGTCGGCTGGTACCTTGAGGTTCTCCAATTCGCTCAGCGACCTCTGAAGAGCGGCCCCATGTTTGGCGATGAGGTCGTTGCAGGTGCTCAGGTCATCGAGTTTACTGGTGAGGTTCTTCAGAGTGTGGTGCAGATCAGCCTTGTCGGACTGGGTGGAGGGCTCCTCATCACCGGAGTCATCTGTACGGGAAGGGAGGGGGAGAAGGCGGGGCGGGGGGAGAGAGAGAAATGGTTTCCATGGTTACCGCTGGCCGCCCGAAATCATCCGGTCTACATAGTCGATGCAAATCACAGGAAAGCGAGAGAGAGAGAGAGCAAGCGAGCAGGACACAGCCACACACGGGAGCATTCAAAATAAGCAGCAGGTACTTCAAGGATGTAAATTCATTCCAATCGTCAGTGTGGAACACCGTCCCCCACTAAATCCTCTTAGTAGCTTTTTTTGTGGCACACAACTCTTACTACACTTTTAATCCAAATCTCCCTTTTTTCTGTTTGCAATGTGTGGTTTCTTCTCTTTCTCTCTGCTTACTGGAGCTGAAGTCCCTTCTTACTGGGTTTCGCTTCTAGAATCCAACCTGGAGTGGAAGCCCTTTAGAATGCCAGGTTTTTGTCAATGAAAGGAAAATTCCAAGGACGCGACCAATCAGCTGGTCCAGTTGGCACTGTGCTTCCTAGAGAGCTTCTTACATATGCCTGTGCTAAAATGCTCAATCTAAGCTGAATCTGAGGAAAAAGGTCTACTGTCTTTCCACACCTGAGTACCTAGGAGGCTCTGAATTTTGACTAGTCGTGCTTAACCTCACAGGAGCAAAAGCTAAACGCATCAACAAGCTCTTTTCTGAAGAGGCTTGAGTGGAAAAGGGGTGGGGTGCAGTGTGTGTGTTTTTTGACGGGGAAGAAGGGGACGACAAGGGGGAGAATGGACTTGAGCTGGGAGATGACTGAGAGGATTTAAAGGATTTAAATACTAAAACACTATAAACTGGCTCCCTTATGCCTAGCCCATCCTTCAGTTTCCAGATGAGCACTTTGGGTTTTGCTTTTGTCCAAGAATGTACTCCAGTGCTCAGGCTAAACTTGTCAGAACCACTGAACATTTGGGGAAGATAAATAAGAAGGAACGCATCCTTAAAGGAGGATGACGTCTATAAATATTTCCTCTTTCCTGCACTTTAACCTACAGAAATGGTCAAACACTGCCAAGATAATTTGTACACCAAGAAGAATTCAATCTTCCCGCTGTTGTCACACATGAATGTTAATGAGCCTGTGTTTCTATAGTCCTCCAGAAGGCTTGAATGAAAAGTCTTTAACTGGCAGAGTCATTAGGTCCCAAATCAGTTAACGAGCTCCATTTCCAAAGAGATTTGGCCTGTCCCTTGAGAAGAGCAGCTCTCATCTCTCCTGCCACTCTCCCATCAGCCACCAGACACCCACTCTAGATGGAACACCACTTGGGCCTTAGCACATTCTGGACCAATGCTACAATTCAAAAGCAATGACGCCTTTAAGATTCAAGCTAATGGTAGGATTTGACTGACTCCCATCAATCTAACAGCACATCAGTCCTCCCCTGACTCTAATGCTTAGGCTATGTAGGCTATTCATTCAATCGCATTTATTGAGCGCTTACTGTGTGCAAAGCACTGCACTAATCACTTGGGACATTGCAATATAACAATAAACAGACACATTCCCTTCCCACAGCAAACTTTCAGAGGAAAATTCCAGCTTCTGAGCCCAAATTATACCTGTTAATTATTTTACAAGTTCCTTTTTGAAGAAATTACTAGTGCCAAGAACCTAATTTTCCGGTGGAAAAATAATCCTCAGAGCAGATGCCAATGCTAATTAAAAAAAAAATCTGATTGCAACAGGACAAATTCCTTCCTGTGGTTATTTCCTCAGCCCTCAAAAGCCAAATGAAAGAATGACTTGAATTAAAATGAGTTTGTTCACCACTCTCCCAGGGTCTTTTGGCCCAACAAAACAAGAAAAGGCCATTAGGTGTGTGCTGGGTGAGGCTCAAAAAGCATCTCCTCTTTTGGTGAAATGTTCCCAGTAATAAGGGCTAGGATTATGACCAAGATAAAGGTACAGAACCTTGTGGGCTGGGAGGTGCCACTGACGGTCCCAACCTCAGACATGGTGCCATTTTTCCTCCTCCTCTTCTATCCCATGATCTTGGAAAGAGATCCAGTTACCTTTTTTTTTTTCCAACGTCAATGGTGACATTTACATCTTTTAACAAAAAGGCAGGAATTTATAGGGCCTTTCCAAATACTTCATCATATGGATGTTTAATCAATCAATTTATTGAGTCCTTACTGTGTACAGAGCACAATACGAAGTGATTGGGAAAGTACAATGCAAGAGAACTGCCTGCCCACAAGGAACTTACGATATACAGGGGGAGACAGATGTTAAAATAGATTAGAGATAGGGGAAATGTAAATTATAAGAATGTTTACATAACTTTCATTGGGCTGGGGTGATTATAAAAGTGGTGAAGGGGTTCATAGCTAGGTTCATTTATAGTTGACACAGAGGTGGAGGTGGAGAGGGGCTTAGTTTTAATCAGCATTTAGTAATAAACACTGATGTTCTGACTTCAATAGTGCACAATCAAGAGCCTGCAAGGAGGAAAAGACCTCAAAAACTCCAACTGAAACATGGCCAATCTTAATGTACACGATTTGGAGGCTAAGAGGACAGACAAAGTTGGCTGCCTGAGGAAGCCAGCAGGAGATGCTGACACAGAAAGTTATGCTTCAATATATGATTGGCTTACACTTCTTGAAAAAAGATTACTCCTTGGGGAAGGGGACTCTGCCTCTGACAAACTGTTCCACGTCCAATCTCAGGACCCCTTCTGGGGGGAACTACATTTTAAGAATTTGCCTGGCTTGATCCCTTGGGCTGATTTATCAACCCTGTTCTGATTTAGTTCAGAAAGGCCGAGATTCATAAAGATACGGCAAAAATGCAAAATGGAGAAGCAGTGTGACCTAGTGTATAAAGCTTGTGACTGGGAGTCAGAAGGACCTGAGTTCTAATCCTGGCTCTGCCACTTGTCTGCTGTGTGACTTTGGGCAAGTCATTTCACTTCTCTGTGTCTTAGAGAAGTGTCTGTGTCTTCTCTGTGCCTCTGTGTCATCTGTAAAATGGGATTAAGACTGTGAGCCCGATGAGAGACAGAGTCTGTGTCCAACCAAATTAGCTTGTATCTACCCCAGGGCTTAGTTCAGAACCCAGCACAGAGTAAGAGCTTAATAGATACCATTAAAAAAACAAAAAACAAAATACCAGTCCATGGCACAGGAGGAACATTATAGGCAGGGAAAGTGTCTGTTCATTGTTATAGTGTACTTTCCCAAGCGCTTCGTACAGTGCTCAGCATACAGTCAGTACGCAATAAATACAAATGACGGTCTGACGATAAAGGTGTGAGAGCCCTGAACAGTGCTACTACTTGCTTTTCTGCTCATCTTTCCCAAAAGCCAGATGGCTCGGAACAATGGGTTGGGCAACACAAACACACATCTCTTCACTGGCCATGCTGACTGTCTCTGATTGAACACACTGCTGTAGCACTGGCCACTTCCTCTACTTCTGCAGGGTGTGGGTGCGTGTGTTGGGGGGCAAGTGATGGGGGTACTAGACCCATAATCAGAACTACAGAGCAGCCCCAAGGCCACGGGAAACAGCCAATCCACTGCAGGCCATTTACAGAGGAAGAAAAGTCCAGAAAAGAGGTTACGAAAGTGGTTTCTAGTAATTTTCTAATAAGGGAGGGGAAGAAGCAGCGTGGCTCAGTGGAAAGAGCCCGGGCTTTGGAGTCAGAGGTCATGGGTTCAAATCCCAGCTCCGCCACTTGTCAGTTGTGTGACTTTGGGCAAGTCACTTCACTTCTCTGGGCCTCAGTTACTTCATCTGTAAAATGGGGATTAAGACTGTGAGCCCTCCGTGGGACAACCTGATCACCTTGTAACCATCCCAGTGCTTAGAACAGTGCTTTGCACATAGTAAGCGCTTAATAAATGCCATTAAAAAAAAAAGAAGGTAGCACAGGGGAAGAGTAAGGAGAGAAAAGATGAGAAAAGGAATATATTTGGAATGAAAGGAAGAAGTAAAGGAGGGAAGGGACAAATGGGAGGAGGAGAAGGGGCAAGGCGGTTTAGTGTTACCTCATCTGTAAAAAATGGTATTAAATACCTGTTATCCCTTCCCCTTAGACTGTGAGACCCATGAATGATAGGGACCGTGTCTGTACTGGTTGTCTGTATCTACCCCAGCATCTAGGGCAGTGCTTGGCACATCATATGCACTTGACAAATGCCATTATTATTATTATTGTTATTAAAGTAGAAATGAACGTAGGGCTAATGCTCGTTGTGGGCAGGGAATGTGGCTACCAACTCTGTTGTACTGTGTTTCCCCAAATGCTTAATACAGTGCAGACTGCTCTCAGTAAAGTGCTCAATAAAAAGTACTGACTGATTGAACACAAATGGCCTAGAAAGAACTCCCTGCCTCCCTTTATTTCCTCTCAAAATAATAAATAGCTGTCTGTTCAGGACCAGTTTCTCCCACTACAATCCCCACACACTCTGTTTCACTCTCCTGGTCTTCCAGCCAGCCTACAAGAACAGAACAAACTGCTCAGAGCAGGAAAGAAAACAGCACTCAGAGGACTCCAGGATTCCATAATGCAATCATCCATCTCTGATCTCAGCTGGGCCGGGAGACATTAGATGCTCAAAGATCAAAGAAAATCAAAGTTGCAAGACATGAGCGTGCCTACTTTCTTCTTGGCACTTAGGAAAGTGACACCGGAGGACAACTAACTCTGGATGGAACTGGATGGCTCGAGGGCGGATTTCCAGAGTTGGCACTGTGCCTGCTGGCCATTAATCATGGCTGGATAAATAAGTCCCCTACAGTTCTGCAAATTCTTCCAAGACTGAGCCCCTGACACAGAAGGGCTGACTCTAGGCTGAGATTCCTGGTTGTAGGTGGAATTTCTATTTCTACTAGGCTCAGTGGAAAGAGCATGGGCTTTGGAGTCACAGGTCATGGGTTCAAATCCCAGCTCTGCCAACTGTCAGCTGTGTGACTTTGGGCAAGCCACTTAACTTCTCTGTGCCTCAGTTACCTCATCTGTAAAATGGGGATGAAGACTGTGAGCCCTCTGTGGGGCAACCTTGTAACCTCCCCGGCACTTAGAACAGTGCTTTGCACATAGTAAGTGCTTAATAAATGCCATCATTATTATTATTATTAATACCTGGGACCGGGAGTCAGAAGGTCAAGGGTTCTAATCCCGGCTCCACCACTT
Organism: Tachyglossus aculeatus; assembly: GCF_015852505.1. Lineage (NCBI taxonomy): Eukaryota > Metazoa > Chordata > Mammalia > Monotremata > Tachyglossidae > Tachyglossus > Tachyglossus aculeatus. The sequence goes on along the minus strand of NC_052086.1, from coordinate 20,277,998 downwards.
TGTTGTGTGACCTTGGGCAAGTCATTTCACTTCTCTGTGCCTCGGTTCTCTCAGCTGTAAAATGGGGATTAAGACTGTGAGCCCTATGTGATACATGACTGTGTTCAACCTGATTGTCTTGTATCTATCCCAGTGCTTGCTTACAGCAGTTCCTGGAACATAGTAAGCTCTTAGCAAATACCATCATCATCATAATTATTATTACATCATGACTTCTAGGGACAGAAGAGCCCTGGAATTTGGGACCAGAAATAAATGTAAAGTGGAGGTTAGATAACAGAGAGGGCAGACTGGAGGCAGGGAGGCCAGTATGGAGGCTGGTAATCCTTATCACCAGGAAGTGACAAAGGTTGGATAAGAGGAATGATCATAAGGGAGTAGATGAAGGAATGAGTCTGGGAAATATTGTCAAAGAAAATATTATTATTATCATTATGGTATCTGTTAAGCACTTACTTACTTTGTGCCAAGTACTGTTTTAAGTGCTGGGGTTGATACAAGGTAATTAGGTTGGACACAGTCCCTGACCCACATGGGGCTCACAGTCTTAATCCTCATTTTACAGAGGAGGTAACTGAGGCACAGAGAAGTGAACTGTCTTGTCCAAGGTCACACGGCAGACAAGCAGCAGAGCAGGGATTAGAAACCATGACTTCTCATTAGTGTGCTCTATCCACTACACAGTGCTACTTCTTTAACTGGTGGGATTTAGCATCAGCCTCTATCCTTCCATCTCTGTTTCTCTTCCTACTTCCACTTGGTTTATCATTCCCTTTCCTGCCTCCTCTCCCAATTAATGTTAGACCACGGATACCCACCCCTCACCAAGCCCATAAAAGGCACACCTGCTAACAATATATTCCAGCGTTTTGAACAGTGCTTGGTTTCTCTTCCTACTTCCACTTGGTTTATCATTCACTTTCCTGCCTCCTCTCCCAATTAATTTTAGACCACAGATACCCACCCCTCACCAAGCCCATAAAAGGCACACCTGCTAACAATGTATTCCAGCATTTTGAACAGTGCTTGGTACATAGTAAGTGCTTAATAAATCCCATCATCATTATTATTATTGCAAGAAAATAAAGGTAAGCCTCCCTACCTATTCCATTCCCTTCCTTTTGTTCTATTTGGTCATTTCTTCAGTTCCTAAGTAAGTTTACCAGAAAGCAATTTGCAGCTTTTTAAAGTGTGGTCTCAGTTTGAATTTTTTCACCCTATACATGACAAGTATGCTTCTAACATGCCTGGTGAAGTGGGTGTTCTTGTTTCCAAATTTTATCTGAATGAGATAATGGAACATCGTACTCCTATTGCACCACCAGAGACCTGAAAAATATGACATTGCTTTGATAAACACTTAAATCCCAGTGGAAACACTCCTTTCAACATGTGTTGTTCCTGAAAAGGACGGCCCTGCAGTAGACAGAGGGCCTGAGATCTTACCAGCGAGAGGCTAAAATGTTCCATTCATCAGAATTTGGTGAGAGAAATCAAAGCACAATGCAAACTCAATTTAGACAGCAATTTGAGTCTGCTGACCTCATCTCAGTTCCCACTGGGCCTCTGCACACACTTCTCCTTTCCCATGGTCAGCCGGCGAAGCCAGATACGGAATGAAGTATGAAAGCCAGAACAAAGGCACAGTCAGAGATGGGAATGGGAGGACTGGAGCCTGGAAGAGGCAGAGCCATGAGGGGTGAGGCCGTCTGGAGTTCGCTGACCCCATGCTAACCTCCTTTCATGCCGCCCTATAGCCAACCTAAGTAGGAGCGCTGGGGTTGGTGTGGTCGCAGCATTGCATGAAGCAGCTTCACAGAGGATGATGATTGTGGCATTTTCTAAGTGCTTACTATGTGCCGAGTACTGTATTAAGTGCTGGGGTGGATATCAGCAAATAATTGGGTTGGATACAGTCTCTGTCCCCCTTGGGGCTCACATTCTTAATCTCCATTTTACAGATGAGGTCACTGAGGCACAGAGAAGTGAAGAAGTGACTTGCCCAAGGTCACACAGCACACAGTGGCGGAGCAGGGATTAGAACCCAGGTCCTTCTGACTCCAGGACCTGTGCTCGAGTCACTAGACCGTGCTGCTTCTTAGAACAACAGACATTTGAGAGGACAAAAAGAGCAGACCTTCCAACTTATCCTTAGGGGACTGATGCGGGAAGCTCCTTCCATTACGCCTTCTCTGTCCTAGGCGATTGACTCTTCCTCCAATTCCCTGGGGAAATGATAGATATCTGCATCGGGAACATTCTTTTCTTTCCTGGAATTCAGCCTAATTGCCCTGTCTTTAATTAAATCTCTGAGTTATGCCTCTTTGTATCAGATCTTCTCTTCGGTGTTTCCATCTTTCATGTGGAAAGGGTTGAATTATTTACACTGTGGCCTTTCCCTTGTCACCCCTATCCCCAGCGACCCGTAAAGAGCTCCTGGAACCTGTCTGAATCGCTCAATCAGCTCTCTTAGGAGGGCCTTTGGTGGGTGTTCCACAAATCCCTCCCATTTCCTCATTGGGCCTGCCCAAATCAACCCTGAGCCAGTCAACTGGTGGCTGGGAGGAAATGGGATTTAGGAATCTCAAAAAAATCCAAAAGCCCCGTCAGCCAGCCAAGCTGAATTGGTACTTGGGCCGGGGTGACAGGCAGCCACCAAATGGAGATTATTAACTTGAGTTCAGTGCCTCGTTGAGGGCAGTGAATGTGTCTGTTATATTGTTGTACTGTACTCTCCCAATCACTGAGTACAGTGCTCTGCACACAGTAAGCGCTCAATAAACATGATTGCCTGAATCACTGACTCCCCAGAAGGAAGCTCTGAATGAAGAGTTAGAAAAGATTTTCCTCCTGTCCAAAGGATCCATTCTGTGGGGTCTGAATGTGAACTGATGGTAGAGCGTGGCTTGGTCTTGCTTTAACAGAGAGCTCAGGGGAAGGACCCAATTGGTGCATGATTGCTTAGACTCTGATCGAGCCAAGATGCTTGGGGGCCATGAAAACACCAAATGACAGTGCACTAATGAACTGAAAGAAAGTCATATTCTGTTACAAGAAGGCACTCTCTGGCAAGCCAGTTCAATTTTTCTTGAACCCAAATCGGCTGTCCCGAAGCAGAGACAGCTTCAAAACCAACTATCAAAATCATCAAGTTTGATTCCTGCACAAGAAAACCTTGGGGCAAAAATCAATGGCCATGGTTGGCAAAGACATAGGTATTAACCCAGCAAAGTCTGGGACAAAAGAAGGTAAATCAACAGGATAGGAAACTAGTACGGGGGAAGGACATGTAAGCAAATATAATAATAGTAATAATAATAATTGTGGTATTTGTTAAATGCTTACTATGTGCCAAGCACTGTACTAAGCACTGAGGTAGAAACAGGCTAATTAGGTTGAACATAGTCCTTGTCCCACATAGGGCTCACAATCTTAATCCCCATTTTACAGATGAGGGAACTGAGGCACAGAGAAGTTGAGTGACTTGCCCAAGGTCACACAGTGGACAAGTGGGGAGCCGGGCTTAGAACCCAGGTCCTTTTGACTTCCAGGACTATGCTCTATCCACTAGGCCACACTGCTTCTCACCACACCAAAAACAGACTTGACTCAGGAGAAGAAACACCCAACACCAGGAAATGGAGACATAAAGAAAAGGGGAATGCTGGGTTCTCTCTGCTGCTTCTACTTTGAGCCATACATCGTCTCCCTGCTATTACTGGGTCAGACCAATGGCTGATTCATTCATTCATTCATTCAATCGTATTTACTGAGCGCTTACTTTGTGCAGAGCACTGTACCAAGCACTTGGGAAGTACAAGTCGGCAACATATAGAGACGGTCCCTACCCAACAACTGGCTCACAGCCTAGAAGGGGGAGACAGGCAACAGAACAAAACATGTGGACAGGTGTCAAGTCATCAGAATAAATAGAAAGAAAGCTAGATGCACATCATTAACAAAATAAATAGAATAGTAAATATGTACAAGCAAAATAAATAGAGTAATAAATCTGCCGATCCAGCTCAAAGTCTGTCTCCCACAGTGGCAACGAGGGGCTTGGAGAAAATTATGTTGGTGGTGGTGGACCTTCTTGGTATTTTTTTTTTCAGTGGAATTTGTTAATAATAACAATGATGATGGCATTTATTAAGCACTTACTATGTGCAAAGCACTGTTCTAAGCGCTGGGGAGGTTACAAGGTAATTAGGTTCTCCCATGTGGGGCTCACAGTCTTAATCCCCATTTTACAGATGAGGTCACTGAGGCACAGAGAAGTTAAGTGACTTACCCAAAGTCACACAGCTGATAGTTGGCAGGGCTGGGATTTGAACCCATGACCTCTGACTCTAAAGCCCAGGCTCTTTCCACTGAACCACACTGCTTCTCCAAAGTGCTTACTATGTGCCAGGCACTGTACTAAACACTGGGGTAGATACCGGATAATCAGGTTGTATACAATCCCTGACCCACTCAGGGGTTTACAGTATTAGTCCCCGTTTTAAAGTTGAGGGAGCTGAGGCACAGAGAAGTGAAGTGACTTGCCCAAGATCACACAGCAAAAAAAGTGGCAGAGCTGGGATTAGAACTCAGGTCCTCTAACTCCCAGGCCCAAGCTCCTTCCAGTAGGCCATGCTGTTTATCCTAATGGGTTGGGGATGCACCATCTAACTTCCTGACCTCTCCACTCTAGCAACCTATCATGAACCTCCCCCTCCAGGTATTTCTTCAAACTCCTCAACTTCAGACTTTATTTTCTCCACCTGTAAAATGCTAACTCTCCCCAGAAGGATAAAACATGTTTTTAGGCACCTGCCTGCCCTTCTAAACGTCCCCTGGGATCGAGGACACCACTAACTGACTCAAGCAGCATGGCCTCGCGGAAGAAATGCCTCAGTTATCTGTCTGTAAAATGGGGATTAAGGCTGTGAGCTCTGTGTGGGACAGGGACTGTGTCCTTCCTGATTACCTTGTATTTACCCCAGCGCTTAGTAAAATGCCTGGCACATAGTAACCGTTTAACAAATGCTACTTTTTTTTTTTTTTAAAGGATGGGTGTTACTTTTCAAGGTGCATCACAATGATGAAATCAATGCTTCAGAAAAGGGCAAGGTAAAAAAGGGCATAGGAGCCAAATGGGAAGAAGGTGGAAAATTAAGGTACGGATGCTGATGGATGGGGGAAGCTCTAATGGGATAATAATTCACTGAGCAATTTAAGCAAGGAAAACTACAGAGTGAAGCAAAGAGGGGGTCATTACACCCACTAGAAGCCTAAGAGCATAAATTGTGTCCCTACTCAAGGGGATTATTTAAGTGATGGAGAGATGACAGGCTGAGCTCACAGGTTACATGATTTTGATTCATCAGCACAATGAGGGACATAAACTCACTAGAATCCAGAGGTTTAAGGCCTAGGATGCTATTCATTGCCTACCCCAAAGATGTGCTTAGAAAGGTGGGGAAAGGAGGCCTATAAATAAGAACTCCAGCAGCTGTTTGTTAATACCATGGTTGATGGAAATGCATAGTATAATGGGTCCTTCTAGGCTACAGGCAATTATACACCTAGAAGGGATGGGGTTGGGTGAATCAGTCAGTCAATCGTATTAATTGAGCGCTTACTGTGTGCAGAGCACTGTACTAAGCGCTTGGGAGGGTACCATACAACAATAAACAGACACATTCCCTGCCCACAGCGAAATTACAATCTAGAAGGGCGGAGACAGACAATATAAATAAATGACAGATATGTGAAGCAGCATGGCTCAGTGGAAAGAGCCTGGGCTTTGGAGTCAGAGGTCATGGGTTCAAATCCCAGCTCCACCACTTTGCAGCTAAGCTCTTCCTTTGCTGCCACTGTCTGCAAACAAGTTGCACCTGCCTGAGCAACCTGCCAGAGCTCCTGGAAGGTTTTTACTTCTATTTTACTTTCCTAAAGTACAGTGCTCTTGGCATGAAAAAGCAGAGTCCAGTCCCAGGCCTGCCCCTGGACAGCTGTGTGTAGGTAAGTCACTTAACCCTTCTGGGCCTGTTTCCTCATTTGAAAAACTGGGATGAGATAGATTGTGAACCCCATCTAAGACAAGGACTGGGTTCAATGTGATAACCTTGTATCTTAGCATACTCTAAGCACTTAACAAATGCCAGAATCATAACAAACACCCAATAAATACTACTGATTGACATTAAAAGGAAGGGATTTTTCAAACAGAAACAAAAAACATCAGAAGAAAGCTAATCATTCCAAGTCAAATTCAGATCAATGAAACTTCAAAGACCCAAACAAAATGACATTGGCATTCACTCAATTTTGCTTAGTTATTTAAGCAAAATTTGTGTTATTCATTCATTCAGTTCAATCATATTTACTGAGCACTTACTATTTGCAGAGCACTGTATTGAGTGCTTGGGAGAATACAATATAACAGTAAGCAGACACATTCCCTACCCGCAACAAGCTTACAGTCCAGAGACGAGCTTATCTGAGTTTGCCCCCAGATTCAGTTAAGCAGTCGGTCTGGATTGTAAATTATTTGATATTAATATCTGTCTTCCCCCACTAGACTGTAAGCTTTCTGTGTGCAGGGGATGTGTCTCCCAACTCTCCCAAGCACTCAGTAAAGTGCTCTGCACACAGAAAGTGCTCAAAAAATACCAGTGATGATTTTAACAGGCTTTGCGCTGGATTCAAATCCATAAATCCTGAATGTCAGGGTTTTTTTTTGAAAGTCAGCCCAGCCCTGGAGAGAGGTCACCCTTTTCATGGTGACAGCCAGATTCCTTCTCTGTGCAAAGTACAGGGACATGATCATATTCTGCCTCCCAGGGTCTCGCTGTTCCCCTGAACTCTAATCTCCTTTCCTCTAGCTCTTATTTTGGTCCACTGCTTAAAATGAGGTATTTGTTTCCTTTTTAAAACTTGGACCAAATATTGTAGAAAAATAACTGAATTTCAAAGCCACGAAAATATAGTAAAATACAGCAGAGATACAGCAGCCTCTGAAAGTTATTTCCCCTAAAGCAATGGCTTCTCAGCTGGTAAATACTCACAGGGCATGGGTGGTGTCTCGGTTTCAATATTGTAATTTCCCAGTGTGCGGTTTAGTGGTCAGCACTCAGTAGTCGCTTACTGAATACCATCGAATATGGTATTCGATACCCAGGTCCTTCTGATTCCCAGGCCCACGCTAGACCTTGCTGCTTCTAGCATGGCTCAGTGGAAAGAGAATGGGCTTTGGAGTCAGAGGTCATGGGTTCAAATTTCGGCTCTGCCACTTGTCTGCTGCTGTGTGACCTTGGGCAATACATCAAATGAATAAACAGTTCCACTTGTTTTTTTACAACATCCAACAGCACCAACTGTATCCAAGTTGCAAATAATAATAATGATTACTGTGGGATTTGTTAAGCACTTACTATATGCCAGGCACTATACTAAGCGCTGGGGTTGGTATAAGCAAAGTAGGTTGGACACAGTCGCTATCCCACATGGGTCTCACAGTCTTAATCCCCATTTCCCAGATGAGGGGACTGAGGCCCAGAGAAGTGAAGTGGCTTGCCCAAGGTCACACAGCAGCAGACAAGTGGCAGAGCCGGCAGTAGAACCCAGGTCCTTCTGATTCCCAGGCCCACGCTAGACCTTGCTGCTTCTAGTGTGGCTCAGTGGAAAGAGCACAGGCTTTGGAGTCAGAGGTCATGGGTTTAAATCCCGGTTCTGCCACTTGTCTGCTGCTGTGTGACCTTTGGCAAGTCACTTCACTTCTCTGGGCCTCAGTTACCTCATCTGTAAAATGGGGATTAAAACTGTGAGCGCCCCGTGGGATAACCTGATCACCTTGTAACCTCCCCAGCACTTAGAACAGTACTTTGCACATAGTAAGCGCTCAACAAATACCATCATAATTATTATTATTATTATTCTCTAAAGGTAACATGCCCGCTTGGAAGTTCTCGATCCTTCTCTAGTGGTCCATGGGCCCACCCCCAACTTTTTTGTTTTTTAATGGTAATTGTTAAGTGCTTACTATGTTCCAGGCACTGTTTTTTTTTTTATGGCATTTATTAAGCGCTTACTATGTGCAAAGCACTGTTCTAAGTGCTGGGGAAGTTACAAGGCGATCAGGTTGTCCCTCAGGGGGCTCACAGTCTTAATCCCCATTTTACAGATGAGGTAACTGAGGCACAGAGAAGTGAAGTGACTTGCCCCAAGTCACACAGCTGACAATTGGCAGAGCCGGGATTTGAACCCATGACTTCTGACTCCAAAGCCCGGGCTCTTTCCACTGAGACACGCTGCTTCTCACTGTTCTAAGCACTGGGGTAGATACAAGGCAATCAGGTCAGAACCAGTCCATGTCTCACTGGGGCTCACAGTCTTAATCACTGTTGGGTAGGGACTGTCTCTATATGTTGTCAACTTGTACTTCCCAAGCGCTTAGTACAGTGCTCTGCACACAGTAAGCGCTCAATAAATACGATTGATTGATTGATTGATTTTCTAGATGAGGTAACTGAGGTTCCCGAGAAGTGAAGTGACTTGCCTAAGGTCGCACAGCGGACTAGAAACCAGGTCCTTCTGGCTCTCAGGCCTGTGCTCGATCCATTAGGCTGCGTTGCTCCTCCCGGGCCTGGGGACTGAGGCTGGGTTCCAGGCTGCCTATTCATTCATTCGTTCAATCGTATTTATTAAGTGCTTACTGTGTGCAGAGCACTGTACTAAGCACTTGAGTACAATACAACAATGAACAGACATATTCCCTGCCCATAATAATAACATAACAATAACGATGGCATTTGTTAAGTACTTACTATGTGCAAAGCACTGTTCTAAGCGCTGGGGGGATACAATGTGATCAAGTTGTCCCACGTAGGGCTCACAGTCTTAATCCCCATTTTTACAGATGAGGTAACTGAGGCTCAGAGAAGTTAAGTGACTTGCCCAAGGTCACACAGCAGACTTGTGGTGGAGTCGGAATTCGAACCCACGACCTCTGACTCCAAAGCCCATGCTCTTCCCACTGAGCCACGCTGCTTCTCTTAATCATAACGATTCTAGATGGGGGGAGACAGACATCGTTAGGCCTTCCCAGACTGAGCCCCTTCCTTCCTCTCCCCCTCGTCCCCCTCTCCATCCCCCTCATCTTACCTCCTTCCCTTCCCCACAGCACCTGTATATATGTATATATGTTTGTACATATTTATTACTCTATTTGTTTATTTTACTTGTACATATCTATTCTATTTATTTTATTTTGTTAGTATGTTTGGTTTCGTTCTCTGTCTCCCCCTTTTAGACTGTGAGCCCACTGTTGGGTAGGGACTGTCTCTATATGTTGCCAACTTGTACTTCCCAAGCGCTTAGTACAGTGCTCTGCACACAGTAAGCGCTCAATAAATACGATTGATTGATTGATTATAAATAAATGACAGATCTGTACATAAGTGCTGTGCAGCTGGGAAGAGGGGGAAGAACAAAGGGAGCATGTCAGGGTGATGCAGAAGGGAGTGGGAGAAGAGGAAAGAGGGGGCTTAGTCTGGGAGATCAATCAATCAATCAATCATATTTATTGAGCGCTTACTGTGTGCAGAGCACTGTACTAAGCGCTTGGGAAGTACAAGCTGGCAACATATAGAGACAGTCCCTTCCCAACAGTGGGCTCACAGTCTAAAAGGGGAGATGTGCCTAGAGGCTTGCCCTGCTGGGTGAGTACTGGGCCAAGGCTGGGCCTGGGGGTGGGATATTAGCTACTCTGGTTCCAGATGCAGCTCTGGCCTCACCTTGGCCCTCTGGGATAGATATCCTCCATCATCAATGGTATTTATTGAGCGTTTACCATGTCAGAGCTCCTCCGAGCTGCCTGGGGTTTGAAGACTTGCCAGTAGTAGAGGACAGGCTGACAGGGGTCTGGGTAGCAGTGGGCCCCTGAAGGCACTGGGGACCTTTAATACTGGGGGGAAGCTCTGTTCATCACATAATGACACTTTTACGGGGGCATTCGGACTCCCAGAAGATCCTGAATAAAGCTTAGCCTCCAGAAGTGGGATTAAGGAAGGGCTTAAATCTGCAAAGAACTCCACTTGATTCTTCCAACTATTAGAAATCGCCCTATTTCCAGAAGCCCCCCGGGCAACATAACCCTGTGACTGATTTTGCTTTCATGGAAAAATAAAATAAATTAAGCCATTTCATGCCAAAATTGTTCCGACCATCTTGCAAATTTCCCAAAAGAGTATTAAAGGGAAATGCCTTCTTTGAGATGCCTGATAAAGTTACGCTGGTTATTTCTCTGAAAGGCACTTACAAAATTCAAGTTAAGCCACCATCCAAAATCTACTTTTAGTTTCTGTAAGTCAATAAGGGCGAATGAGCAAAATCAAGTTATGGAATATAAAACAGCAATAGGATTAGTCTCTCTCTAATGACCATTTTAATTCTCTCAGAAGGCAAAAACAGGATCTGTTCAATGGCCCAACCACTTAACAGTACTATAAGCGCCAAAGAAATATTTAAATGAACGCTGATTTTGATTTGGGGTAGAATTGAGCTTTAAATTGAATTATCCTTCACAAACTTTTGATCTTATTACTTTTCAGAATCTATGCTGAGTGGCAATTTGTGAAGTCACATGAAGATTCCATTAATCATAATATCAGTGGAAGTGTTTGGAGTCTCCCTTTAGTGTTTTGCTTAAACACGAAAATTTGCAACCAAATAAATGGGCAGATTCCCTTTAAATACACAAGGGAATTTTCAAGACATTTTTGACAAAACGATTGCCCTTCAGTGTCTTGCTTTGGATTTCACCTGAAACAGTTATTGTCTGGCTTGCTCTCATTACAGAAGCAGTTTCCGAATGTAAAGGCAATGCTTTTGTTTGATCAACGCTGCCGCCCTAACCAACTCCAGAGCGCACGGTCAAATTCAGAATGATTTTTTAACATTTCTTTTGCAATGGGAGACTCCTTAAAAAAAAAAAAAAATCAATGATATTTATTGAGTGCTACAGAACCCTGTAGTGAGTGCTTGGGAGAATACCGTACATCAGAGTTGGTAGATATGTTCCCAGTCCATAACAAGCTTACAGTCTGAAGAGGGACACAGACATTAAAATAACCTACAGATATAATAATAATAATGATGGCATTTATTAAGTGCTTATTATGTGCAAAGCACTGTTCTAAGCGCTGGGGAAGGTATAAGGTTTCCAGGTTGTCCCACAGGGGGCTCACAGTCCTAATCCCCACTTTACAGATGAGGGAACTCAGGCACAGAGAAGTTAAGTGACTTGCCCAAAGTCACACAGCTGACAATTGGTGGAGTTGGGATTTGAACCCTTGGCCTCTGACTCCAAAGCCTGGGCTCTTTTCCACTGAGCCGGGATGAGATATGTAGGTCAGTACTGTGGGGCTGAGGGTGGGGCGATTATCAGGTGGTTAAAGGGACCAGATCTAAGTCCACAGGAGTCACAGACAGGAGAGGGCTGTGCTGCTGGGATCATTTTTCAACAAAAACGTTCAGGACGTGTTTCCCCACACCTCAAAAAAGTCCAGTGGTTGCTCATCTACCTCTGCATCAAACAAAAGCTCCTCACCATTGGCTTTAAAGCACTCAATTACCTTGCCCCCTCCTCCCTCACCTGGCTACTCTCCTACTACAACGCAGCCCACACACTTTGCTCCTAACATTCTCACAAAGCCTCGACCTCGTCTGTCTCATCGCCGAACCCCCCTTGCCCACCTCCTGCCTCTGGCCTGGGACACCCTTCCTCCTCAAATCCAACAGACGATTACTCTCCCCTCCTTCGAAACCTTACTGAAGGCACATCTCCTCAAAGAGGTCTTCCCTGACTAAGCTTGCCTTTTCCTCTCCATCCAAACTGCTACCCTGCTCGTTCAAGCTCTCATCCTATCCCGTCTGGATTACTGTATCAGCCTCCTCTCCGATCTCCCATCCTCGTGTCTCTCCCCACTTCAATCCATACTTCACGCTGCTGCCCGGATTGTCTTTGTCCAGAAACGCTCTGGGCATGTTACTCTCCTCCTCAAAAATCTCCAGTGGCTACCAATCAACCTACGCATCAGGCAGAAACTCCTCACCCTCAGCTTCAAGGCTGTCCATCACCTCGCCCCCTCCTACCTCACGTCACTTCTCTTCTTCTCCAGCCCAGTCCGCACCCTCCGCTCCTCTGCTGCTAATCTCCTCACTGGGCCTCGTTCTCACCTGTTCCACCATCGACCCCCGGCCCACATCCTCCTCCGGGCCTGGAATGCCCTCCCTCCCCACATCCGCCAAGCTAGCTCTCTTCCTCTCTTCAAGGCCCTACTGACAGCTCACCTCCTCCAGGAGGCCTTCCCAGACTGAGCCTCCTCCTTCCTCTCCCCTTCTTCCCCCTCTGCACCCCCTCGCCTTACCTCCTTCCTTTCCCCACAGCACCTGTATATATGTATATATGTTTGTACATATTTATTACTCTATTTATTTATTTTACTTGTACATATCTATTCTACTTATTTTATTTTGTTAATATGTTTTGTTTTGTTGTGTGTCTCCCCCTTCTAGACTGTGAGCCCACTGTTGGGTAGGGACCGTCTCTACATGTTGCCAACTTGTACTTCCCAAGCACTTAGTACGGTGCTCTGCACACAGTAAGCACTCAATAAATACAATTGAATGAATGAATGAATAAGCTCCCCCTTCCTCTTCTCCCACTCCCTTCTGTGTCACCCTGACTTGCTCTTTTATTCTTCCCTCCTCCCTCCCACTTATGTCCATATCTGTAATTTATTTATTGATATTAACATCTGTCTCCCTCTATCTAGGATGTAAGCTCACTGGGGGCAGAGAATGTGCCTGTTGTTGTATTTTACTCTCTCCGGCACTTAGTAGAGTGCTCTGCACACAGTAAGCCCTCAATAAATGTGACTGAATGAATGAATGTGTGCAGGGCATTACTACGCACCTAGGAGGGTACAACACAACAATTTAACAGACTCATTCCCTGCCAAAAATGAGCTCACAAAGTAGAAGAGGCTGAGCCACTTGCAGAAAGCACAGAGGGAGGAGAAATCAGGAGTCTGATCCATTGCCTCCAGAGCCGAGTCAGGCCAGACTGAAATTCCCAGAATAAGCAGGGGGCAAGAGGTTTCAGGGGAACCGCACAAATGGCTATTGGCAAACCACAATGGCAGGGAAGGGGAAGGCCAGACTTTGCTGTTGTTCTTCTGCTTTTAACGAGCTACGAATTGACCTGCGGTGACAATGAATCTGACACAGAACTGAGGCAAAGAAAGCTCAAGAGACACCTCGCCAGCAAATGCTGAGGGCAGACAACAAAGCCTGGTGACCTCTCCAGCAACAACAAGTTGACACCCTTGACACTGGAAATCCAGGAGAGGGGACAAGGGTTCACTGGGCACCTTCCAGGGGGGCTCCCTGCTCTGGGTTGGGGTTCCCATGGAAATGGTGTGTGTGTGTGTGTGTGTGTTGTGTACACATGTGCAGGAAATCAGCACTCCCAAGCAATCCCTGTAACAAAATCAGTTCCCCCTGGGAGCTAGTGTTACAAGTCAGCTAAATGTCCTAGTAATACCTCCTTTCCCTCACTTACTACCGAGCAAAAATGACCTTTCTAGGGGTTGGCAACACAATTAAGGGAGAGAAAACATATCATATTGGAGAAAAAGACGTACTTTCCCAGAACCAGGAACTGAAAATCAACCAGGAGCAGCAATGCTCTTTCCTAAAGGGAGGCAGGGAAGTCACTGAAGGAACCTGCTTCATGAAGGCATGGCACCGCTGGAATTTATCACCAAAAGTCTGGAATTCCCCCCTCTCCCCCAATCCTTAAACTTGTGCCTGGTGACCTCGCTAAGGGAAACACCAATAAATGCCTAGCTGTGATAAAAGTATTTTTCAGGGGGAATTAGAGCTTTCTTTCAGAAGTATCCTCTAGTCTGTACTGCAGGGCCTGTAGGTGCACCTTCATCTCAGGGTCAATTTTAATGACTCATTTTTGAAGAGAAATAGAGAAGCAGCGTGGCTCAGTGGAAAGAGCACGGGCTTGGGAGTCAGAGGTCATGGGTTCTAATCCCAGATCCGCCACATGTCTGCTGTGTGACCTTGGGCAAGTCACTTAACTTCTCTGAGCCTCAGTTACCTCATCTGTAAAATAGGGATGAAGACTGTGAGCCCCATGTGGGATAACCTGATCACCTTGTATCCCCCCAGTGCTTAGAACAGTGCTTTGCACATAGTAAGTGCTTAATAAATGTCATTATTATTATTATTATTATTATTATTATTATTATTTTTGTCATCCAGGCACAATCTGGAAGTGTTCCTGGGGGATCTGGCCAGGGAAAAATAGTGGGCTCAATCAATCAATCCAATTTGGCTTCCAGTTCCAAGTTAGCCTGCTTTCCAGAGCACCCCTATCCTTAGCTCTGTGCATGAGCCCACTGTTGGGTAGGGATTGTCTCTATATGTTGCCAACTTGGACTTCCCAAGCGCTTAGTACAGTGCTCTGCACACAGTAAGCGCTCAATAAATACGATTGATTGATTGATTGCCTGCCTGCTCTCCTTGGGAATTCTAGTGTTTCTCAAACCTTCCTGTAGTAAGGTGGAGTGCTCAGGGAGGGGATGGGGAGAAAGTTTTCAAGACAGCCCTGATGGACTCAGGTAAATCTTGCCCACCAGCTAAAACTGCTCCCCCCCTTCCCACTTAAACCTGCTCCCTCTAATTCCCTCAAACAGAGGAAGCTAACTATGGCCTCTGATAGTTAGAATTATTTTGCTCTAATTACCCACAAAGATTCCGATACATCAATTCTGGGACAGCTATTTGACTCCCCCTCTAGCTCCAAACTCTCTCACTGAGGCAGACAGAGACAATTAGAAGGCGAGAGGTCGTGAGAAGGGGAATAAATGGGAAGGAAAGATAAACTGGAGAAAGACTCTAGACCGTAAGCTCGGTGTGGACAGGGAACAAGTCTACCAACTCTTCAATCGTATTTATTGAGTGCTTACTGTGTGCAGAGCACTGTACTAAGCACTTGGGAGAGTACAATATAACAATAAAGAGACACATTCCCTGCCCACAACAAGCTTACAGTCCAGAAGGGGAGACATAGATTAATATAGATAAATTATAGATAGTTATAGATATGTACATAAGTCCTGTGGGGTTGGGAGTGGGGATGAATAAAGGGAGCAAGGCAGAGTAGTGCAGAAGTGGATGGGAGAAGAGGAAAGGAGGGTTTAGTCAGGGGAGGTTCTCGGAGAAAAGGTTGTACTCTCTCAGGCCCTTAGGACAGTATTCTGCATGCAGTAAGTGCTCAATAAACACCATTGATTTATTGATTGATAGAGGGAACTGAGACACTCAGAATGCAGTGCTCTCCACCACTTCTGCCATCAACATCCTTTCCTTTCTCTCTGGCACACCCTCTTCTCATGGCGATGAAAGCTCAAATGTACTAGCTTTTACCTTAGCAACCAGACAGGCAGGTCAGATGTTCCTACTGCTTTCTGGATACAGTGAGTTCTCCCATAACATCTGGCTTCACCATGTGTTTTAGCTAGGATGCTGCCGGGGAATTAGGGGACACTTTCCCGAAAGCACACTTCTACCTGGTTAGAATTACAACGCACTGTAGGAAGAAAAAGCTGTGGGCATGTCAAGCCAAGGGTGCCAAAACTCAAATTTTCTATAACATAAGGATTTTCAGGGAACAATCCCTGCATAATCGGGGAAATAGGTATTTTAAATGACTTTTCAATGTTTTAAACAGTTTTCAGAGTGTGTTAGTGCCCCCTACTGGTGGTGGGGCAGGGGACAACTCTATTTATTTATTTTACTTATTTACATATCTATTGTATTTATTTTATTTTGTTAGTATGTTTGGTTTTGTTCTCTGTCTCCCCCTTTTAGACTGTGAGCCCACTGTTGGGTAGGGACTGTCTCTATATGTTGCCAACTTGGACTTCCCAAGCGCTTAGTACAGTGCCCTGCACACAGTAAGTGCTCAATAAATATGATTGATTGATTGATTGATTCTACTAAAGGAGCATTAATGCAATAAACATAATTCATTCAAGCCCAGACCTGGGCCCGGGGCAGGTTTTGGATGGAAATTCATCATCATCATCATCATCATCATCAATCATATTTATTGAGCGCTTACTATGTGCAGAGCACTGTACTAAGCGCTTGGGAAGTACAAATTGGCAACATATAGAGACAGTCCCTACCCAACAGTGGGCTCACAGTCTAAAAGGGTGAGGAAATGCCTCGGTGTGCCCCTCAGGGAGGGGCAGTAGGGTGATGGAGAAGGGTGGAGGGACAGCACTGGATGAGATGGGGGGCAGCAGTGGTTTGACTAACTAGAGAAGCAGCACGGCACAGGAGATAGAACTGAGAGTCAGAAACTCATGGGTTCTAATCCTGGCTCCACCACATGTCTGCTGTGTGACCTTGGACAAGTCACTTCACTTCTCTGTGCCTCAGTTACCTCATCTGTAAAATGGGGATTGAGACTGTGAGCCCCATGTGGGACAGGTCTGTGTCCAACCCAATTTGCTTGTATCTACCCCAATGCTTAGTGGGGTGCTTGGTGCACAGTAAGCACTTAACAAGTACCACAATTATTATTAATTTCCTTCTTTCCTTCCTTCAATCATATTTACTGGTATTCGTTTGTTATAGTATTTGTTAAGTGCTTACGATGTGCCAAGCACTGTTCTAAGCACTGGGGTAGTTACAGGTTAAGGAGGTTGGACACAATCCCTGTCCCACATGGGGCTCACACTCTTAATCCCCATTTTACAGGTGAGTTAACTGAGGCCCAGAGAAGTTAGGTGACTTGCCCAAGGTCACACAGCCAACTTTCTGGCCATTCTTTTGTGGGCTCCTCCTCCCTCTCCCATCCCCTTACTGTAGGGGTTCCTCAAGGGTCGGTTCTTGGTCCCCTTCTGTTCTGTATCTACACTCACTCCCTTGGTGAACTCATTCGCTCCCACGCCTTCAGCTATCATCTCTACGCTCATGACACCCAAATCTACATCTCTGCTCCCACTCTCTTTCCCTCCCTTCAGGCTCGTGTCTCCTCCTGCCTTCAAGACATCTCCATCTGGATGTCTGCCTGCCACCTAAAACTCAACATGTCCAAGACTGAACTCCTTGTCTTCCCTCCCAAACCCTGCCCTCTCCCTGACTTTCCCATCACTGTTGATGGCACTACCATCCTTCCCGTCTCACAAGCCTGCAACCTTGGTGTCATCTGTATATATGTACCTGCATACACCTGTGTTATATACAGGTGTCATCTGTATATACCTGTGTTACACATATATATGTATATATGTTTGTACATATTTATTACTCTATTTATTTTACTTGTACATATTTATTCTATTTATTTTATTTTGTTAATATGTTTTGTTTTGTTGTGTGTCTCCCCCTTCTAGACTGTGAGCCCGCTGTTGGGTAGGGACCGTCTCTATATGTTGCCAACTTGTACTTCCCAAGCACTTGGTACAGTGCTCTGCACACAGTGAGCACTCAATAAATACGATTGAATGAATGAATGAATGAATGTGGCAGAGCCAGGATGAAAACCCAGTTCCTTCTGTCTCCCAGGCCCTTGTTCTATCAACTCAGTGATGCTGCTGTGTGCAGAACACTAAACTAAGCCCCTGGGAGAGTACAACAATAACCAGACACATTTCCTGCCCACAGTGAGGTTATAGTCTAGAAGGGGAGACAGACATTATAAATAATGAGTGTAAGTCCCTTATGAGACAGGGACTGTGTCCAGCCCAATTATCTTATATCTACCTCATCGCTTAAAACAGTGCCTGGCACATAGTAAACACTTGAAAAATACAATAATTATCGTTATTATTAAGTACTGTGGAGCTGGGAGGGGGGATGAATAAAAGGACCAAGTCAGGGAGACATAGAAGGGAGCGGGAGAAGAGGAAAGGAGGTCTTAGTAATGGGAGGAGATGTGCCTTCAATAAGGCTTTGAAAGGAGGGAGCATAACTGTCCGATTTGAGGAAGGAGGGTGTTTCAGGCCAGAGGCAGGACGTGGGCGAGAAATCACAGCGAGATAGATGAGACTGAGACAGAATGAGAAGGTTAGCAATTTCCTATGGGTAGTGAGAGCATCTACCAATTCTATAAAGTCCCTGTGCCTCATGGGACTCAGAGTCTAAGTAGGAGGGAGGACAGGTATGGAATCCCCATTTTACAGATGAGGAAACTGAGACACAGAGAAGTTAAGTGACTCGCCCAAGGTCACACAAGAGGCAAGTGCTGGAGGCAGGATTAGAAACCAGGTTCTCTGGCTCCCAGCCTGCGCTTTATCTACTAGGCTGATTGATAAAAAAAATTTGAGAGCACTTGTGGGCCTCCCTAACTCCAGCTTCTCGTTCATTCAATCATATTTATTGAGTGCTTACTGTGTGCAGAGCACTGTACTAAGCCTCTCCCCTCTCCAGGCCATAGTTCACTCTGTTGCTTGGACCACTTTTTAAAACATTGTCTGTGCACACTTCCCCTTTCCTCAAAACCTCCAACGGTTGCCCACTTCTCTCTGCATCAAGCAGAAACTCTTGACGTGTGGCTTTAAGACACTCAATCAGGGCCTCTCTCCTTAGTTAGCACCGCTCCTCTTCCTTTATACCTCAGCTAACATGCTTCACTCCTCTGAAGCCAACCTATTCACCGTGCCTCGTTCTCACCGCTCTCACCATTGACCTCTTGCTCACATCCTCCCTTCTACCTGGAACTTCCACCCCCTTCACACCTGGCAGACCACTACTTTCCCCACCCTTTTCTTTTTTCTTAAATGATATTCTTAAGTGCTTAATGTGTGCCGGGCAACATACTAAGTGCTGGGGTAGAATGAAGATAATAAGGTCGGAGACAGTCCATGTCCCACGTGGGACTCAGTATCATCATTTTATGGATGAGGTAACTGAGGCACAGAGAAACGAAGCAACTTGCCCAAGATCATGCAACAAATAGGTGGCACGGCTAGGATTAGGACCCAGATCTTCTGACTCCAAAGCCCAGGCTCTTTCCATTAGGTCTTGCTCCTTCCAGAGACTCTCTGGAAAACACCTCTCCACCAGGAGATCTTCCCTGATTACTCTCATTTCCCCACCCTATTCTCCTGCCACTTCAGCATTTCCACATCACCTAAATACCTCTCTCCCTGTCTTGTCCCCTGCTCATGGCATTTAGGTACGTAAATTTACAGTCTATTCCTTCCTGCTGTTGGTAATTTGCTTTAGTGTCCATCTCGCTAAGTACATTAAGGCCGGAGAGTATGTCTCTTAACTCTATCGTAATAATAACAACAAAAACAATAATAATAATAATTGTGGTATTTGTTGTATGCCAAGTACTGTACTACGCACTGGAGTAGATTCAAAATAATCAGGTCCCATGTGGGGCTCACAGTCTAAATAAGAGGAAGAAGAGGTGTTGAATCCCCATTTTACAGATGAGGTAACTAAGGCCCAGAGAAGGTAAGTGACTTGCCCGTGGTCACACAGCAGAAAGTAGTAGGGTCAGGATTAGAACCCAGGTCCTCTTTCCACTGGGCCATGCTGCTTTGTACTCTCTTCAGGGCACAGTACAGAGTAAGTGCTTGACTGATTGAGAGTTGGAAGCAGTGTCTGTGTGGACAGACTCCTGGGAGGGGGACACGAGAGCCCTAGGGAAAGGGGAGCCACACGTCTCCGCAAAGAAATGTCCTAAGCTCAGGGGTGTCAGAAGTTCCAAGGTCAAAGAGCAACAATTTTTCCTGGTTCAGCACGGCCAAATCCCTGAAGCCAGTCCTGGGTGGGCAGCCCCAGGGTCAAAAAGGCAACTAGCCAAGAATGAGACTGTCATTTCACACTTTGTATGGTTAACTGGGAATTTGGGTAGGAAGTACTTTTTCTTGTACACATTTCCATTCTAAGTTGAAAGGCAAAGTTCACTGACTTTGAACACAGACATGTACTTTATTTCAGGGAATCATCATCATCAATCGTACTTATTGAGCGCTTACTATGTGCAGAGCACTGTACTAAGCGCTTGGGAAGTACAAATTGGCAACATATAGAGACAGTCCCTACCCAACAGTGGGCTCACAGTCTAAAAGGGGGAATATCTACCAACTCTCTAGTGTGGTACTCTCCCAAGTGCTTAGCAGAGTGCTCTGCAGTAGGAGCTCAATAAATATGATTGATGGGTTGATTTCCGTCACTGCTTCTGATCCATTACTAGCTGACAGGTCACAATTTGGGGACTTATTTTGTTTTGCTGGCCTGTAGAAGGGTAAAAGATAATGCTGGATTTGCAATATCCTAGCTGCCAGTTCTCTCCCACTCTCATCCTCTTGCAAATAACTGAGGAAACTGAACAAAGAATCATTAAAATTGGTTTTTCAAGGACTTGAAGACTGATGGAAGCTGCGGATTAGTCAATTCTCCTATGTTGGGGGTTGTGTTCTTGAAAGAACCTCATTTTAAAATCACTCACGATATAGTATTGACATACGTCTGAATCCCCATGCATAGGTTTCTTCATATACTGTGCCACACCACATCCAAACAGAACCATAGTGTCGGAATAATTTTCCCTAGTTATACTGGTGTGTTCTAGCCACAGCACAGAGGGAAAACATGAGTTCTGGAATAGGTTTTTTTTTTAAGGTACTTGTTAAGCATTTACTATGTGTCAGGCACTGTACAAAGTGCTGCAGTAAATACGCATTAATCAGGTTGGACGCAATCCATGTCCCACATAGGACTCAGTCTTAATCCCCAATCTGAAGCAGAGAAATGAAGTGACTTGCTCAAGGTCACACTGCAGACAAGTGGTGGAGCTGCGATTAGAACCCAGGTCCTTCTGACTTGTAGGCCCTTGTTGTATCCACTAAGCCACGTTGCTTATCCTAGTTGAGTCGCCTTCCTTCAGATCCCAACAGAGGATTTGGGGCCATTTATCTTCCATCAAAGGAAGCTGCTAGGAAAAATACCTCTGTACATCCCAGAAATGACTCCATTACAAATGGGTTCATAAATTGAGAAAGTCTTTTAGGAAAATGTTCTCATTCTACTAGAAAAACCTTCAGGGGGCTGCACTTGGTTTTACTGGAGAAATGATCATAGGTGGCATGGGAAATTAATCGGATTTTATCATGTTTTAATAGTCATGAATATTCTTTAATAGTCTGCCTGTCCAAAGAGAGAGCCATTGTATGACCTTGAGTAGAGGCAGATAAAATATCTGTCTGGTTTCAAGGAGTCTCAGGACACTCAAGCCTGAACACCATTAGTCCTTTTCTGAACTGACAGATCATCCGAAAGTTCAATGACCACATGGCTGGAAATTATCTTTTTCTAAAGTTCGAACGGCAGACTGAATTTGGCTAACAAGGCTAAATACGCTTTGGCAGAACAAACCTGCACACAGAGAGAGAGAGAGAGAAGCTACAAACTGTAGCAGTGACAGTCATGAAGTCAGCCCCAGTTGAGTCGAACTCTTCCATGAGTGGAAAGATTAATTGAAAAGAGCCAAGCCCATGGATGAAAGGTTCTTCCAAATTCAGTTTCAGACCAAATTTCAAATTTCATCTGGTCTGTCTGGTACAGACGATACACGGGATGCCCTTCTGTCTGGGATTTGAGTTTTAAATGCCCAGCCTCATTTTGCCAAGGCTCCTGCTGGGAGTCCCACAGCTTGGAAGTTGCTTCTGTATTTAGAGGGATCTGAGAGTGGAACACAATGACTATAGTGTAATGAGGGTGGGAGGGAGGGTTTCCCCAAGAATGAGCTCATCACTTAGATAGGTTCGACCATTTTCTCCGAAGAACATTTACTTGTCCTTGTAATGCACTTAGCTACCTTGGCAAAGAGGTGCCAAGAATTCTTTAATGCTACCAGTGGCCACCCTACCTAGCAGTCAAGTCTCCCAAGTGCTATGGTTGGCTTAGCCTCTGCCTGATGATTTGGGGTAAAGAATCTCTGGGGCTCCATTTTTCCCTCTCCAAAAATGGAGGTCAAAACTGCCCCCCAGAGCTCTTGGAATGAAAGCAGCTTCAAGAACATCAACTACGTTATTACGGAGAGGCATTTCTCTTTCAACTCAACAAATGGAAAAAAAAAAATTCCTCCTCATTGGAGACTGTGTGAGGAATACTACCCGATCCTCCCAGACAACTGTTTGGAAAGCTCCGCCACTTGTCTGCTGTGTGACCATAGCCAAGTCACTTAACTTCTCTGTGCCTCAGTATCCTCACCCATAAAATGGGAATTAAATCCTTGTCTTATGCCGTCAAATCGTCTCCGACCTATATCGACACAATGGACACATCTCTCCCAGAATGCCCCACCTCCACCTGCCATCATTTTGGTAGTTTATCCATAGAGCTTCCTTGGTAAAAATACAGAAGTGGTTTACCACTGCATCTCTCTGCGCAGAAAACCCAAGTCTCTGCCCTCGACTCTCTTCTGTGCTGCTGCTGCCCAGCACAGGGGACTCTTGACTTGGATAATATTGCCTTTTACTTGCTAGCCACTGGCCAAGCCAGGAATGGAATGGGTAGGCCTCTATGTGACTCTCCCTGGTAGAGTACTGGACACTCACCAGGTGCCATCCTGAGAGGGTCAATTAAATCCTACTGCCTTCAAAAGCTTTCCAGACAGAGCAACAGCAAAGCTGGGATTTGAACCTAGGTCCTCGGAATCCCAGGCCCATGCTCTTTTCAGTGGCTCCACAGTAACACCAAATCCAGTGGAAGCCCAGACAAATAATCAATAATCAAAGACCACCGGAGAGAGAGAGAGAGAAAACACATTCAGCAAAGGGCCCAACCCCCCCCCCCCACTTCCTCCCTGCCCTCTCCTCTTCTGATCCAAATTCTCTCCCTCTTCTTATCTCTGGTGCTGGTTAAGGACAACAGTTTCGCTACTCAATTTTTCCTTTGCCCCCATTCACATCAGCCCATGTGACAAGCAGCACCCAAATAACCAGGAGGGTCATCAATGGTCAACGCTGATACTATCGGAACAAACAGGGCAAAGAGCTACCTAAATGTGGGCCACATATATACCACACATATGTTCCTATGACTCCTAACAGCGCACAGCCTAGGTGCTCCACCACCCTGCCATCTCTGCCCTCTCCCACACCAAAGATCTGCCCAAAGCCCAAGTGAACAGACGTTGCAGAAGGGCCCTTGCAGAGAAAGGAGAATATTAGATGGTAAAAGTGGGGAAAAGTGCCACCCGCCTGAAAAGTATATCGATATCCAGTTCAAAAGGATTTGAGAGGTCACTTGAACCTAGAATATGGCACTTAAAAGAAAATTAGGACTGCAATTGAAAATAAGAGTTGCCTAGTTGATAGAGCATGAGACTGGGAGTCAGAAAGATATGGGTTCTAGTCCTGGATCCTCCACTTGCCTGCTGTGTGACCTTAGGCAAGTGACTTCACTTCTCTATGCCTCAGTTCCCTCACCTGTAAAATGGGGATTAAGACTGTGAGCTCTATGTGGGACAGGGACTGTGTCCAACCCAATTATTTGTTATCTACCCCAGCTCTTAAAACAGTGCCTGGCACATAGTAGGAGCTTAACAAATATCATCATTATAATTATAATACCATATTATATATTATATTATATTGATGGCATTTGTTAAGCGCTTACTATGTTCCAGGCACTATTCTAAACACTGGGGGAGGTACAAGGTTATCAGGTTGTCCCAGGTGGGGCTCACAGTCTTAATCCCTATTTTACAGATGAGATAACTGAGGCACAGAGAAGTGAAGTGACTTCCCCAAGGTCACACAGCTGATCTGGGTTCTAGTCTGTTCTGGTGTATGCGCTGAGCAGGGTGCTTAGCCTCTCTCTGTGCTTGTTTCCCCACCTGAAAATCGGGAAGATAATACCTGCCCCACTCCAACTCTTAGGGTTAGCATGAGAGTAAAATAAGATAATCAGATGTGAAAACACTTAGGAAAGTAAAGCATCATATAAACTCAAGTATTGATATCACCTTTATTCTGGCCCCCCAGGTTTGTTAAGCACAAGTCTTTAGGGAGTAACATCGAGACACCACATTACTCCTTAAAAAATATGAATACGAAAAAAACCCTCAGTTTGTAGCAAAGCCTATGCATCCATCTCTGTGCCTCAGTGACCTCATCTGTAAAACGGGAATTAAGACTGTGAGCCCCACATGGGATAGCCTGATCACCTTGTATCCTCCCCAGCATTTAGACCAGTGCTTCGCACATAGCAAGCGCTTAACAAATACCATCATTATTATTATTATTATCTGGAAACTTTTCCTGGCAAACAGCATTCTGCAGGATGCTGATTCTTTAAAAATCAGGCCTTCTTCTATAATTGGAATGCATTCTTCTATTTTTAGGTGCGCATTTCTGTGTGCTTTTTGACTTCCTTTGCAATGAGATCAATAGCCAAGAGCAATGAATCATCTAGGGTAATGTGTGGTTATCTTTGTATAATCACTCTCTCTCCAGGAGCCTGGTTGCCATAACAGATTAAAAAAACTCTCTATGTAGGACGTTTAAATGCATAATGCCTGGTTTTTTTTTCAGAAAAGATTACTTGGGCTCTTTCAACATCACAATATTTCAACTGGATATGTTTTTTGTCCCCCATTATGCTTCTTGTGGACACTGGCTCTTGTTCTTCCCACTCGCTGGAGCTCACCACATCCAGCAACTCTGAACAGGAATTGAAGCAGCGTGACTTAGTGGAAAGAGCCTGGGCCTGGGAGTTGGAGGTCGTAGGTTCTAATCCTGCCTCCGACACTTGTCTACTGTGAGAAGCAGCGTGGCTCAGTGGAAAGAGCCCGGGCTTTGGAGTCAGGGATCATGGGTTCGAATCCTGGCTCTGCCAATTGTCAGCTGTGTGACTTTGGGCAAGTCACTTCTCTGGGCCTCAGCTCCCTCATCTGTAAAATGGGGATTAAGACTGTGAGTCCCCTGTGGGACAACCTGATCTCCTTGTAATCTCCCCGGCGCTTAGTACAGTGCTTTGCACATAGTAAGCACTTAATAAATGCCATCATTATTATTATTATTACTGCATGACTTTTGACATGCCACTTGACTTCTCTGTGCCTCAGTTACCTCATCTATGAAATGGGGATTAAGACTGTGAGCCCCATGTGGGACAGGGGCTGGGTCCAACCTGATTAGCTTGTATCTACCCCAGCACTTAGAACAGTGCTTGACAACTAGTAAGTGCTTAACAAATACCATAAAAAACACAGTTTTAAAAACTTCCTGAATTTGTTAAGTGCATACTATGTGCCAAACACTTTGCTAAACACTGGGGCAAACAGACAATCAGATCAGACACAGTTTCTGTCTCATAGGGGTCAGAAGGGCAGATGCCACATCCCCATTTCACATATGAGCAGCGTGGCTCAGTGGAAAGAGCCCGGGCTTTGGAGTCAGAGGTCATGGGTTCGAATCCTGGCTCCACCACAAGTCTGCTGTGTGACCTTGGGCAAGTCACTTCACTTCTCTGGGCCTCAGTTCCCTCATCTGTAAAAATGGGGATTAAGACTGTGAGCCCCATGTGGGACAACTTGATCACCTTGTATCCCCCCCCAGCGCTTAGAACAGTGCTTTGCTCATAGTAAGCACTTAACAAATGCCATCATTATTATTATTATGTGTTATTATTATATGAGGAAACTGAGGCACAGAGAGTTTAAGAAACTTGCTGAAGGACAATTTGGAAGTCAGGGGCAGAGCTGGGACAAAGACCTCGTTCTTCTGACTCCTGGGCACACTCTCCTACGGTGCAGAGTTGAGTGTATGTGCTTCATCTAAAGACTTGTGCACCTGTCAAAATGTAACTTTCAACAGAGTATTCATTTCCAAGAATATTAAGTCTTCCCACCTTTGGAGTGGGGATTGAAGGGTCAAGAAGCAGCGTGGCTTAGTGGAAAGAGCATGAGCTTGGGACTCAGAAGACGTGGGTTCTAATCCCGGCTCCACGACTTGTCTGTTGTGTGACCTTGGGCAAGTTACTTCACTTCTCATTCTCCCCGTCTTACCTCCTTCCCTTCCCCACAGCACCTGTATATATGTTTGTACATATTTATTACTCCTTCCCTTCCCCACAACACCTGTGTATATGTTTGTACATAGTTATTACTCTATTTATTTTACTTGTACATATCTATTCTATTTATTTTATTTTGTTAGTGTGTTTGGTTTTGTTCTCTGTCTCCCCCTTCTAGACTGTGAGCCCACTGTTGGGTAGGGACTGTCTCTATATGTTGCCAGCTTGTACTTCCCAAGCGCTTAGTACAGTGCTCTGCACACAGTAAGCGCTCAATAAATACAATTGATTGATTGATTGATTGATTCTCTGGGTTTCAGTTACTTCATCTGTAAAATGGGGATTAAGAAAGTGAGCCCTGTATGGGACAGGGACTGTGCCCAACCCGACTAACTTGTATCTACCCCAATGCTTAGAACGGTGCTTGGCACATAGTAAATGCTTAACAACATAATTATTATTATTATTCTCCCTCTTAGACTGTGAGCCCCATGTGGGACAGGGACTGAATCCAGCCTGATTAGCTTATACCTACCCCAGCACTCATAACAGTGTTTGATACATAATAAGTGCTTAGCAAATATCAGAAGCAGCATGGCTCAGTGGAAAAAACCCGGGCTTTGGAGTCAGAGGTCATGGGTTCGAATCCCAGCTCCGCCACTTGTCAGCTGTGTGACTTTGGGCAAGTCACTTCACTTCTCTGGGCCTCAGTTCCCTCTTCTGGAAAATGGGGATTAAGTCTGTGAGCCCCACGTGGGACAACTTGATTACCTTGTATCTACCCCAGTGCTTAGAACAGTGCTTTGCACATAGTAAGCGCTTAATAAATGCCACTATTATTATTATCATTAAAAAAATAGTCGTAGCATTTATGGAGTGCCCGTTTGATGCAGTAAGTGTACTACGTGCTTGGGAAATACAGGATGAAGAAGTGAAGCTTTTCTTGTCCACAAAGGGCCCAAGGCCATCCTGAGAATGCCAAGTAGTGAAGAATCCATTTTGTCCTGACTGGGATGTAAAATGGGGGGGCATCACAAAATCGCAACCCCCTTGAACAACAATATCACATTATCTTCATTTGAAACAGATGCCCTGGCAGTGAACTTTACCCATGAATGCCTAGTTGGCTGAATAGGCCCGAACGGCATCTACAGTCCAACCGACAAACATGTGCGCACAAAGGTTAGCCTTTGTTGTGTTGGCAAACTGTGGGGAACTCATGGAACTGTTTTGGTTTTTGCTTTCATTTCCTGATCCTCCGAGAGCTTCTGCTCAAAAAGAAATGTTCGTTTCTAGAATGTGCTGCACCTGTGTGTTTGTGTGTGTGTGTGGGGGGCTCTGACTCTTCTTTTAAAAGTCATTTTCACGGTTAAGCCGTAGTTGGGTTTTCATTCATTCATTCACTCATTCAATCGTATTTATTGAGCGCTTACTGTATGCAGAGCAGTGTACTAAGCGCTTGGGAAGTACAAGTTGGCAACATATAGAGATGGTCCCTACAGTCTACAGTCCCTACAGTGGGCTCACAGTCTAGAAGGGGGAGACACAGAACAAAACATATTAACAGAATAAAATAAATAGAATAAATATGTACAAGTAAAATAAATAGAGTAATAAATACATACAAACATATATACATATATACAGGTGCTGGGGGGAAGGGAAGGAGGTAAGGTGGGGGGGTGGAGATGGGGAGGAGTTTTCATTTCTTCTGGACAGTTTTCCCTTGAACCAGGCGGCTTCCCAGTGCTCCTGCTGACCCAAGGCTGCTATCTGTCCCCCTAAGCAGCATGGTTCAGTGGAAAGAGCCCCGGCTTGGGAGTTAGAGGGCATGGGTTCTAATCCTGACTCCACCACTTGTCTGCCTTGTGACCTTGGTCAAGTCACTTAACTTCTCTGTGCCTCAGTTACCTCATCTGTACACAGGGGATTAAAAGTGTGAGCCCCACGAGGGGCAACCTGATTACTCTGTATCTACCCCAGAGTTTAGAACAGTACTTGGCACATAGTAAAAACTTAACAAATACCATCATTATTAGTAGAAAGAGCATGGGCTGGAGAGTCAGAGGCCCTGGGCTCTAATCCCAGCTCTGCCACGAGCTTGCTGTGGGACCTTGGGCAGGTCACTTGACTTAAGCGCTCAATAAATACGATTGATTGATTGATTCTCGGTGTCCCAGTTCCCTTATCTGCAAAATGGGGATTCAATAACTCTTCTCCCTCCTGCTTAGGCTGTGAGCCCCTCATAGGACCTGATTATCTTGTATCTATCCCAGCACTTCGTGCAATGGTTGGCACATAGTAAGCACTTATCGAATACCACAATTACCATTATTATCATGATTTTATCACTGGGCCTTGGAGAAGCAGCAGGATTCATTCATTCATGCAATCGTATTTATTGAGCGCTTACTGTGTGCAGAGCAGTGTACTAAGCGCTTGGGAAGTACAAGTTGGCAACATATAGAGACGGTCCCTACCCAACAGCGGGCTCATGATCAGTAAAGAAGCAGCGTGGCTCAGTGGAAAAGAGCACGGGCTTTGGAGTCAGAGGTCATGGGTTCAAGTCCCAGCTCCGCCAATTGTCAGCAGTGTGACTTTGGGCAAGTCACTTAACTTCTCTGGGCCTCAGTTACCTCATCTGTAAAATGGGGATTAAGACTGTGAGCCCCCCATGGGACAACCTGGTCACCTTGTAACCTCCCCAGCACTTAGAACAGTGCATTGCACATAGTAAGCGCTTAATAAATGCCATTATTATTATTATTATTAGAGCAAGTGCCAACTCTCGTTCCCCAGAAGATCCTGAGTGTCCCTTCCTCTTGGCTGTGAGGGCCCAAGGTTCTGGTCCCAGAGCTTGCTATTTAATGGGTTCCATGTAAGCACTTACACATAAACACTGTGGAGGAATCCAGATATTCTGAATCAGGTATTATTTTTCCTCATGAATATCAATTGAATATTATTCAGAGAAGGTACACATCATCCATTAGTTTCCATTCAAACCCACTGACATTCATTCATTCATTCAATCGTATTTATTGAGCACTTACTGTGTGCAGAGCACTGTACTAAGCGCTTGGGAAGTACAAGTTGGCAACATATAGAGACAGTCCCTACCCAACAACGGGCTCACGGTCTAGAAGGGGGAGACAGACAACGAAACACAACATGGAGAAGCAGCATGGCCTGGTGAATAGAGCCTGGAAGTCAGAAGGTCCTGAGTTCAAATCCCAGCTCTGCTACTTCTCTGCTGCGTGACCTCGGGGAAGTCACTTCACTTCTTGGTGCCTCATCCCAAGTCTACCCCAGCACTTAGTACAGCGCCTGGCCCATAGTAAGTACTTAACAAATGCCATAAAAAAATCCATTAGATTGTACACTCCATGTGGACAGGGAAAGTATGTTTTACTTCTGTTATATTGTATCATGGGCTTAGTATGGTGCTTTGTATTCCACACATGCTTAATAAATACTGCTGATCGATTGACCAAAAAATCAAAGGAAAGAATTCGAAATGAAATTGCTTACTTCAGATCTATTTGCTCATTCATTAATTCGATCGTATTTATTGAGCGCTTACTGTGTGCAGGGCACTGTACTAAGCGTTTGGGAAGTAGAAGTCGGCAACACATAGAGACGGTCCCTACCCAACAACGGGCTCACAGTGTAGAAAGCAATCACCTTGGTTCCCAGAAAAGAAGCATCTATTACTGGTAACTGCCATCACAATGAAGGGATCCCCACACCCCAACCTGGCAGATGAACCCATAAGCTAAACTTCATCTTGGATTGCACCTTCAGTGGAGAGATGGCTCAAATTTTGTAGGAATTCACACATATTTTGTACAAATCTGAACAAGTTTACATTCACAGATAAAAACGGTTATGAATATTTGCACAGGTTTATTTTGAGAGGTGTGATCAACACTCTCTCAAGGGGGATACATTCCAAGTCTCAACAAGACATTTTCGGTACCCTTGATAATGAAGAAAAAACAATAGTGGCAGCATCATGTAACGGGCATTTTTCAGCGAGCCAAATGAAGAAACAAAGAGACGCTCTATGACGTATAAAGCAACGTACGGCTGCATGGCGTAGTGAATAGAGCACAGGCCTCGGAGTCAGAAAGTCAAAGGATCTAATCCCAGCCCTGCCACTTGTCTGCTGTGTGGCATTGGGCAACTCACTTCACTTCTCTGGGCCTCAGTTACCTCATCTGTAAAATGGGGATGAAGACTGTGAACTCCATGTGGGACAGGGACTGTGTATAACCTGATAAACTTGTATCCACCCCAGCACACAGTACAGTGCCTGGCACACAGTGAGCTCTTAACAAATACCACAATTATGACTAGTATTATAAAGCAGACAGGGGCCGATTCTGAGATGAAGTCCCTACAACTCAGTGTCACAATCGCTATGAACAAGAGTTACTTTTTGAGTAGGTAGCTCTGCCTGGCATATTATCTCACTGACAGATTCTCATGTATAGGACGCTCTCCACTGCTCCCCAGTAATCTCTGGGATTCAGATGAGTAATAATAGGGCAGCATAATTATTTTTGGAGAACCTTCTTGGAACACGCCTAATGCCAACATGAGTTAAGACAAGCACAGGACACTGAGGACTAATACATGTTTGGGGCCTGAGCTCAATCCCTAGGTCGTTAACATACTTACTGTGTAATAATAATTAGTAAAATAATTATGGTATTTAAGTGCTTACTATGTGCGTGGCACTGTATTAAACACTGCGGTGGATACAAGCAAATCGGATTGGACACAGTCCCTGTCCTGCAAAGGGCTCACAATCTTATTCCCCATTTTACAGAGGAGGCAATGGAGGCACATGGAAGTGAAGTGACTTGCCTGAAATCACATAGCAGATAAGTGGTGGAGCTGGGATTAGAACCCATGATTCCCCATTTTACAGATGAGGCAACTGAGGCACAGAGAAGTGGAGTGACTGGCCTAAGGTCACACAGCACACCAGCGGCAGACCTGGGATTCGAACCCATGACATTCCAACTCCCAGGACTGTGCTCTGTCCATTACGTCATGCTGCTTCCCTACGGAATGCTCTGACCCATCACCTTCTTCTGTTGGTACCCATTCCCCCTGCCTGATAATCAGACCAAGTGATGGAGCCTTTAATACAGTACCTGGCATACTGTGAGCACTTAACAAGTACCATTTAAAAAAAACCCAAAAAACCCCAACATACCTCCATGGGGAGTAGACCTGTCTGGCCTTGCACACAGCCACTTGGGCTGGACTAACAGAAATAAGGTTTCATTTTCTCCCTGTTCTTGGCACATAGTAAGTGCTTAACAAATGCCATCATGATTATTATTATTATTATTATTATCTGAGTGGAGGCCCGGTTGGTGGATACTAGACAGGGGCACAACTTCACCATTCCCCGGCCTGGGGGTTATATTTCTGTAACTGTTCTTGATCAGAATTATTATCGAAGACTGGACCCAAAGCAGGAAAGGTGTGCGTCATCTCTGGGGCAGGATGCCTCCCAGAGGAGGCGGGAGTGAAGCGGTTAATTCAGCAGTGTGGCTCAGCGGAAGGAGCCCGGGCTTTGGAGTCAGAGGTCATGGGTTCGAATCCCAGCTCCACCACAAGTCTGCTGTGTGACCTTGGGCAAGTCACTTCACTTCTCTGAGCCTCAGTTACCTCATCTGTAAAAATGGGGATTAAGGCTGTGAGCCCCCCGTGGGACAACGTGATCACATTGTATCCCCCCAGTGCTTAGAACAGTGCTTTGCACATTGTAAGTGCTTAACAAATGTCATCATTATTATTATTATTATCTGAGAAGCAGCGTGGCCTATTGGATAGTGCCTGGGAGTCCAAAGGACCTGGGTTCTAATCCCAGCTCCGCCACAAGCCTGCTGTGTGACTCTGGGCAGGTCACTCAATTTCTCTGTGCCTCAGCTGCCTCGCCTGTAAAAAGGGGATTAAGACTTTGAGCCCGACGCAGGACCAGGACTATGTCCAATCTGATTAATTTGTACCTATCTCGGTGCTTAGTACAGTGCCTGACACATACAAGTACTTAACAAATACCATTATAAAAAAAAACCCAATAAACCGTAAAATTGGTCCCAACAGAGGTCACTCTGAAACAAGCAAATCCACCACTGAGGTTGCTGCAAATGGCAACTAAGCACTAAGGAGACAGGGCATAACCCCCTCCTCCACCCTCTCAACAAATGAACCATCCTTACATTGGGAGTATTTCGGTTCCTACTAACTGGAGCTCATGACCTATTACTCTATTTATTTATTTATTACTCTATTTATTTATTTATTTATTTATTTTGTGCATATCTATTCTATTTATTTTATTTTGTTTGTATGTTTGGTTTTGTTCTCTGTCTCCCCCTTTTACACTGTTAGCCCACTGTTGGGTAGGGACTGTCTCTATATATTGCCAACTTGTACTTCCCAAGCGCTTAGTACAGTGCTCTGCACACAGTAAGCGCTCAGTAAATACGATTGATTGACTGATTGATTGACTGACCTCGGAGTCCCAGAAAATGTTGTATCTTCTTAAGGCTCCCTAGAGTCTCCTGCTTGTGGATTTTTCTGAATGGCGATATTGAACCCATCTGACAGGAGAAGAGAAAGCAACGGCAGCTTCTTGCGTCTTTCCTCTCTGACCAGATCAATCGTATTTATTGAGCGCTGACTGTGTGCAGAGCACTGTACTAAGCGCTTGGGAAGTACAAGTTGGCAACATCTAGAGACGGTCCCTACCCAACAGT
Organism: Tachyglossus aculeatus; assembly: GCF_015852505.1. Lineage (NCBI taxonomy): Eukaryota > Metazoa > Chordata > Mammalia > Monotremata > Tachyglossidae > Tachyglossus > Tachyglossus aculeatus. Next base: position 20,245,104 of record NC_052086.1, on the reverse strand, counting down.
GGGCTCACAGTCTAGAAGGGGGAGACAGAGAACAAAACAAAACATATTAACAAAATAAAATAAATAGAATAGATATGAACAAGTAAAATAAATAGAGTAATAAATACGTACATACATATATACAGGTGCTGTGGGGAAGGGAAGGAGGTAAGGCGGGGGGGATGGAGAGGGGAACGAAGGGGAGACAAGTCATGTCGTGCCTAAGTGTCCAAATGTCCAAGTGTTTCAAAAACTTGACCCGTGACTGAGAATCAGATAGGCATATTAATGGAGATACTTTGAAACGAGGCCAGCTCAGTTTAACAAGTAGCTGGTAGTGCCTGGTTACATTTTCCTACTCTGCAGATACTTAATACTCTAGAGATCTCAAGTATCATTCAAGACTGCGCCTGTTAATCTCATTTTATTGTTGTTCCCCCTCTAGTGCCCTGAAGATACAACCAATAGAGAAAATGAGGCTCTAATTAACTTTATTTAAACCTGAAGTCGGAGGGGAAAATGCCCGAGCTTGAAATGGTTCTCCCCCACGTCTCCTTTGAATCACAAGCCAACAAATCTCTCTAACCAAATTAAATGGAGCACACACCACATTCAACTGCAACAAAATCTCCTTATCT